>NW_006409056.1:302936-303455 GCF_000296735.1 Chrysochloris asiatica | reverse complement strand
AGCCATGGTTGGAATGTGGAAAAGGGGGAAATAATATTAAGATGCTTGGCTGTTTTTTGAATCTTGGTTTTTCTTGCATTATAATATAAAATAGACACTGGAGGGGGAGAGAAATGAATAGTGAAAAGCATTACCATAGAAAGCTTGTAAGTCCATCTTCTGCCTATAACTGATTGGAATACCTAAAATGGTGCTACAATGTGCCCAGTGAGTGAAGGAGACTTCCTGCAGAGCCTCTGCAATACCTAAGACTGTAGGTGGAAGCCTGAACCACATCCAGATCTCCAGAGATGGCAAATTCCCACTTGAAAGGATAAGCAGACCAACCTGGAGTGGCTAGAAGAACAGAAGATACTTCTTGAAAGAAAGACCTACAGAAAAAATATAAAATAACATAGGCAGACTGACTGTTACTATAAGAACAAGCAACTTGCTTACCCAGGAAACATCAAGGCAAGTGGTCGGGTCCCCTCAGTGCAAAACCCCTTCCAAGACTAAGACTCAATGGGAATACACGCT
>NW_006409056.1:300558-302154 GCF_000296735.1 Chrysochloris asiatica | reverse complement strand
AGGACCACTACTGTAAAAGACTAAGAAAAAGAAACCATACTAAATGGGGTAGGGGGAATTCTTTGTTGATTGCTGGGAAGTTGGTGGTGGGTGAGGGAAGGGAGGGGAAGGTGGAGCACAGGGTAGGGATTAGACACAGGAAAGTTTGGGCGCTTGGAGGTGGGTAATATACAAGGAGGGAGAGGGAAATGGAAGAACAAAGCAGATGGGAGAACAATTAGGCATGTTTGAATGGGCTAAGTGGGACAGAATAAAAGAATGATGTATGCACAATCTTGGAACTACAGGGCTCTGGGATACAGAGATTGAGTCATGGTTGGAATGGGGAAAAGGGGGGAATAATGTTGGGATGCTTGGCTGTCTTTTGAACCTTGGTTTTCCTTGCATTATAATATAAAATAGACACTGGAGGGAGAGAGAAAGAAATAGTCAGAAACATCACCATAGAAAGCTTGTAAGTCAGTCTTCTGCCTATAACTGATTGGAATACCTAAAATGGGGCTACAACGTGCCCAGTGAAGGAGGCTTCCTGCGGAGCCTTTGCAATACATAAGACTATAGGTAGAAGCCTGTACCACATCCAGATCTCCAGAGATGGGAAATTTACACTTGAAAGGACGAGTAGACCAGTCTGGAGTGGCTAGAAGAACAGAAGATACTTCTTGAAAGAAAGACCTACAGGAAACATACAAAATAATAGAGGCAGATGGACTGTACTACAAGAATTAACAAGTTGCTTGTCCAGGAAACATTAAGGCAAGTGGTTGGGTCCCCTCAATGCAAACCCCCTTCCAAGACTAAGACTCAACGGAAATACATGCTCTGATTGGTGACCACATGCATCACAGATAGGGGAAAGTGGGGTAAAAGCAGCAATGAAGTGGCAAGCTAAGCCATACAATGTTCAGTGGGCTTCTGTGGACCCGGGTAGAGACCTGGTTGGTCAGGAGTGTGGGGAGACCTGGGGACTCTTGGGCCCAGAGTCAGTAGTGTGGCCACAGAGGACTAGAGTGGAGAGTGAAGCTACCATCTGATAGGAAGAGAGGGCATATGCACAAGAACACTCACACTTGCAGATGGTACCCACTTGACCTTGCCTCAAAGACTGGATGATCAGAGCTCAACCAGGAGAAGAAAGAAGAGGAAAAAAATGAGTGATCTGATACAATTTCATGAACTTGTCCTACACCTATGGATGCAGTAACTCAAAAGAGGGAACAAATCCTTACAGTAATAATCATTCCCACCCCCTCCACACACAGAGTAGACAGAGATGGGCAACTTGGACACTGGATACACAAAAATGGGGGGGGGAGGCGGACTACAAAGGCAAGAAGTGACTGGCTTACAAGCTTTCAAGAGGGAACCTAGAGCCAGGGGGCATGGAGGAAGGCAGTGTCCAGTGAGTTGTATCCAATCTGTCTAGGCAGAGATGATGAAATGAAATGCAGATGGGTCACTTGTGATACAATAGTGAATAATTGTTATCAGGACTGATTGTGAGGGTTGGAAACGTAAAGGTAGGTGTTTTATAGGAAGGAAGGGAGTGATTAACTGTCCAGTCTAGGAGCAGAGGTCTCTAGGACCATCAACAGA
>NW_006409056.1:294184-300458 GCF_000296735.1 Chrysochloris asiatica | reverse complement strand
TGGAGCAGCTGGAGACTTTAGATCCAGAGAGGGAGAGCGACTGTGTACTGAAGACATGGGGATACTGGGGAAGGATTGCATGGAGGGGATTGTAACCATGGCAATGAGACAATATACGATAGAATGAATGTAAAACTAATGTTCTCCCATGTAAACTATCACATAATTCACAATGAAACATTTAAGAAAAAAAAAAAGAAAGTAAGGGATGATATATGAAACCATGAAGAAAAAAAAATGGCAAATAAGAATTATTTATCCATCAAAATTGTCCCTCAGTAGAGGAAAGTAAAGAAATTTGATACAGGAAGAAAAAAAAGAAGGCAAGCTGCTGCTGACTCCCAGGTTCAGTAGGGAATATCTCTAGTTCAAAAAAATCAGAAGTTTTGGGGTAAGAAAAGCCAAATGCAAGATCCAGACCCAGTAGGTTTTAAAGTAGAGGGTCAGTAAAAAAGTGGAAGACCATCAAAAAGATGGATTGACACAATGGCTGCAATAATGGTATAAAACATAGTTATGATTGTGAGAATGGAGTAGCTGGGCAGAATTTCATTGTATTGTACATCAGTTCTCTTGTGAGTTAGAACCTACCTGATGCCAAACAGTCACAGTTACCTAAGGTTACAATAACCAAAGAATAGAAAGTCAGAAATTTAACCTAAGTCTTCTAGACACTAAATATGCTTTTAATCTTTTTACTATCATTCTTAGAGAGAAACCTTTTACAAATATGTGTGCATAGACATAGCTATACATATTCATAGATGTTGTTGTTAAATATATCAAATTGGTTCCGACTCATAGAGACCCTGTGTAGGGTTTCCAAAGCTGTAAATCTTTGTAGGCACAGAAAGACTCATCTTTCTCTCACAGAGCAGCTGGTGGAATCAAACCACTGACCTTGTGGTTCATAGTCCAGTGCTTATCCAATGGAGTCACTGCACTCCCCCATTCATAAACATGAATATATAGTATTAACTTATCATTATTATTATTATTATATACACACACACATAAGGGAGCTTCAGAAAGTTTTTTTTTTAATAGAATGAAAAGATAATGGACTTTTTTCATGAATTTTCAAAAGCTTTTTCATATACTGATACATAAGATCCTCATACATACTAGCCTCATAACAAAAAATAAAGTTTAAAAGAAATGTAAGATTTAAAAAAATAACTAGATCAAGGCATAGGAAGTATTCTGTGAGGTCAGCACGTCATGTAGCGCTTCATCAATGAGCTGAAAATGTGATGTGGACTATGAGAACTCTGAGAAAGAAAGTCCTTAAAGGAGAATAATAGCACCAAAAAAGTGGGAGCTTTCTTAGGACTGAAGTAACCAATTTTATAAATTTGTCTTAGGGTGATGCTATAGTTGTATGCTCCTGAGCTTCTTCAGGTATCAATACTCAAAGCATTATCCAGGAGAAAATTCCCTCTGTTGTTTATATACTTAAGCTTCAAACTTACTTTGTAGGAAATAAAATATGTGCAGTGTTCAACAACTGTGATTGTTAATAAACATTAATGAATGATAGGAGGGGGGAGAAAAATAGAGATGGCAATGGTGTTTGGCTTTGAGACATCATGCAGAAACGACCTCTTCAGTTTTGATATTCCCAATGGACTAGACACTAGTTCTGCTGCATTGATTGCTGTTATATAATATAAAATTTAATTATCTCTATTATTTTACAATAAGCTTTTCTGCCTTGGGGCTACTGGCAAAGGGTACAGTTAGCAACAAATATAACAAATAAATAAACACTTCATTTCTTTTTCAGAAGGAAGTTGTGTTTTTCTCTATATACTCTGAGATTAAGGGAATTCACTTTAGCTTTCCTAAATACATTTGTTCTTTGCCTCAGATGAGGTAAAGACTTCTTCCAGAAGTGCTTCAAAAATACTCTTACAGGGGGTCAGGACTTTAAGCTGTGGGAACCTTGTGCTCCCTACATCTGGGAACTCAGTAAGCACAGTTGCATCTCTATACATCCTTCAAGGGCTATTTCTTACTTTCCATATTTGTTTAGTCCATTGACTTAAGCAGCATGGAATTAAGAGCCCTGACACTGATTAATCTTTTTTTTACCTAATTGTTTTCTATTTAGTGAAGATTTTAATATTAGCCAGATGCAAATTAGCAGATATAAACCACAATTTTGAGAGATGAAAACATGTTATTGAGATTGTAATTGAAGTTAAACACTAAGAAGATTGTACCCAATGGTCTAGTAAAGTGAGGAGTAGATACAATGTGCTTATTATTAAGCTAACTGGGATTTGAGAAGTATGTAATAAAGGGCCTGTCATCCAAATATATACTGTAGGTTTCAGCATCATGCATTTAATAAGCATTTTATAAGCATAAATCATGCATAATCACTAGGTCTGGTGTTCTTTGGATATAAAGAAATCTGATACAAACCATTTCCCTGGAAAGTATTCATATACCAGGAGTAAATATAAGAGAAATGCAAACTTCTATCACATGGCTAAATAAACTATTAAAAATAAGGAAAAATAAAAAGTTCTGTCAAACAGCAGATAGTCTCTGGTTAAAGAATTAGGAAGGAGTTGTTGCTTGATAGGATCTTGTGAAATTAATGATCTATACTTACATATAATCTCCTGACTTAGGACATATTATCAGGAGGGAACAGTACCTGAAGAAGGATATCATGTTTGGTAACATGGAGGGCCTGAGAAAGAGAAAGACTACCAATGAGACAGATTGGCACAGTGGCAACAGCATTGGAATCAGGCATAGCAATAATTGTGAGGTTGGTGCAGGACCAAGCAGTGTTTTGTTCTATTGTACATAGGGTCACTTTGAGTTGGAGCTGACTAGAAGACACCTAACAACAACAATGAACAATTATATGTATTCATGGTGAATGAATATTACACATAATATTGAACAAAGATACAATTCAGAAGAATATACACAATATAATCTACTTCTATTAAGTTCAAAAACTGAAAATTTTTAAAATGTATTACATGACTTCTGGCAAGATGGTGGAGTAGGCAGATGCACTATGCAGACTCTACAACAAAAATATGAGAGACCAAACGAAACAGACACAGATGAAAACCTTGGAATCTTGAACTTCAGAGGAAAGGTTAGAGAATTGGACTGAGTGCTTGCTAGGAGTAGATACTGAGCAGGTACAGAGAGAGAGGGAGACATACAGGTGACTGGCCAGCCAGACACAGAATGACCATCTTATGAGAAGCTTTAGCAACAGAATGTGGCCTGCCAGAGCAGATTCAAACATGAGATGGGAAAGGTGTGATTCCTTATTGTTTTCCATGTTCCTCTGGTAACTAGAGGTATGGTCACTTCCCACTATCTTCCACTCTAAGGTCAGACCCTGCTCTCCAGGCATTTGGAGCCACAGGGTCAAGAGCCACCAGTATGAGATGAGGGCCAACTTTGCACCTTCAGTGTGCTGCTTTGGTGCCTGGGCTCAGGCAGGCTCAACTCCAGACCTACAGAACCTGCAGCGCCACCAGACCAGCATTTAAGCAGTCACCCTGACTCCAGCTGTCCTGTAATCCTAACAGACACTGAGACCAGCTCTATCAAGGAATTCCATGAACTACTGCTGTATTAAATACCCGAAGACAGATAAAGAGGCAGTAAGGAACTCCATCTAGGGCCAGGAACTCTGCTGTCATACCCATCTCTTTGTTCTCCTTGACTTGCAGGAGCTCCCAGAGTTTTCTCCTCTTTAGGTCCAACAGCTACACTGTTTTTTGTTTTGTTCTTGGGTTTGTTTTTTTCCTTTACGTTTTTCATTGTTTTTGCTTGTTTATTCTTTCTCTACCTCTTTTCTTCTCCTTTCTCTCTGTGCTGTTGTCCTTTTTTTTATTTATCATTTCCCCTCTTGATCTTTCTTTACTATACTATCTTTTTCTTTTCATCTTTCCTCTTCCTGGTTTTTCTAAGGTTTTTTCTTTTCTTCCCTCTGTTTCTTCTCTAATTTTTCTCTTCTATAGCTCTACTTTCCTCTCCCTCCTCTATTTTTTAGTTATTCATAAATATTTTCTTATTATTTCTTCCTTTTATTTACTCTTGTAGTTCAATTTCTCTGCTCCTCTTATATCTTTACAGTTATTATATTACTTTTTTCTCATTGCTACATGTTTTTATTTATTTATTGCCTTTATTATTTTCTCTTTTCATTGTTGGTTCCTGATTGTTTATTCTCTTTTGTTTTCTTGGGTGGGAGGGTTTCTCTTTCCCATCCAATAGGAGAAAGCAACCTTGTCCATACAATCCAGTCAAAACTGTACCCTCTGTAACTACACCCACTGAGCAAGAGTCATTACCAGTTCTTATACCACACAACTTATGAAAGACACCAGCCAACACCAGCCAAATCCACTCCAAACTGAGATGCATGAATAGCAAACCAGGAAGGTGTGCATACTTCCATTCTACACCCAGAGGAAAGAGTTGGTGAGAACCTGAGAAGACACCAACATATAATCATCAATTAAATACAAATACAACAACCTCACAATTCCGTGGAAACAACAGATAATTGTAGTTCACACACAAAAACACAAGGGAGAATGGCTCAAACAAATTACCAAGATGTAGAGCCAGAAACAGTTTCTGAGAAATAAAACGTAATGGAACTAACTGAAAGAAAATTCAAAAGAATGATAATTAGGTACCTTCAAAAGATCAATAAAAAGATGGAGGAAAGCTAAGAGGACATAGTAAAAACTTAAGAATAATTCAGGAAAACAAAAGGACAATTTAAATGTGAAGTTTGAAACAGTACAAAATTTCAAATTAGAGCTCCAGAAGATCCCCCAAATAGACAATACATTGAAAAAGGTAAAGGGGTAGATGTGAAGCAATGGAATCCTGAATTAGTGAGCTTGAAGATAATTCTCTCAATACTAGTATGATAGAACAGCAATCCGAAGAAAAGAATAAAAAATAAAAAGAAGAAGAAAGCTTAAGAGTTATGTGGGACACCATGAAGAGGAACACTTTACAGGTGATTGGAATTCCAGAACAGGAAGAGCCAATAAAAAGCACAGAGAAAATTGTTAAAGAGTTGTTGGAAGAAAACGTCTTCCCTAACATCATGAAAGACAGGAAGATAAGCATTCAAGAAGCTGAACGAACCCTAATCAGGATAGACCACAACAGAATATCACCAAGACATACAATTAAACTCTCCAAAACTAAAGACAAAGAAAAAATCTTGAGAACAGCTCAGGAAAAAATGAGAAGTTACCAAAAAGGACAACTAATAATACTAACCTCTGATTTTTTCAGAAGAGACCATGAAGGAAAAAAAGCAATGGGATGACAGATACAAAACTCTAAAAGAAAAGAATTGTCAACTAAGAATCATATACCCAGCAAAGCTGTCCCTAAAATATGATAGTGAAATTAGGATGTTTTCTGATAAACATAAATGAAAGGAATTTGTAATAATAAGTCCAACTTTACAAAAATTGCTAAGGAACTGAGAAACAACACTAGCAGACAATAAGCTGAGATCACCATACATAACAACAACACCCAGAACTCAATCCAGATATGTTGTTGATGTTGTGTGCAGTTGAGTTGGTTTTGACTCATAGCAACCACATATAGGAGTTCCAAGGCTTTAAATCTTTCAGGTAACTGGGAACCTCATCTTTCTCTTATTGAGTAACTGGCAAGCTCGAAATATCGACCTTATTCATGGTCCAGTGCTTATCATAGAGAACTATTAAAGTTAAAAAAAAAAAACTACAGAGTGAAGGTCGCCATCAGCAATAACACAGAATAACAAGCAAAAAAGAGCCAGGACAGAGCTCCAAAACTCGGACCCACAGAGATAGGAATATTTTAAAGTTTTGAAGGCTTATAGCTTGTGGAGTTTGGAGCTGAAGCAAAAAATCACATACTTTTGAATCTGCCGGGCCGGGCTCGAAGGCTTGAGCCCACATCCTGGGCGAGAACAGGTGGCAAGACGAAAAAGGGAGAGCAAAAACACTGCGGGAACCTTGGGGGAAATGTGCACAATCTACTTTGTCAATTTTGCGTTGTTCTGATTTAATTTTTTTTCTTTGGTATTGGGTAGTTGGTGTGCTCACTGTTTGACCACCTCCATTCTGGTGAATAGAGGTAGAGCCTGAGCCGAGTAGTCACACCCCACCTTCACCCGCTGGTGGTTTCTTCCGCAGGAATCCGCACAGACACTCAGCCCAAGCTGAGACGCTGCTCTGTCTCCCTTTTGGTCTGTTTTTTATTA
>NW_006409056.1:277354-285759 GCF_000296735.1 Chrysochloris asiatica | reverse complement strand
AAACCTTAAGGTCAGCAGTTTAAAACTACCAGTCGCTCCGTGGAAGAAAGATGAGGCTCTCTGCTCCCGTAAAGATTTACAGCCTCGGAAACCCTGTACAGGGTCGCTATGGGTCAGAACTCGCTCGGCGGTACTTAACAACAACAACAACACAACAGAAATGAGAATGAAAAGAAAACCTATAAACAAAATGAACTCAGTGCAGAAAATTATGTGGAACAAAGGATCTAGCAGCACCAAAAAACAAACAAACAAACAAAAAAGCACAAAAAAATGACAGCAATCAATTCATACTGAATATAAATGGATTAAATGTACCAGTCAGGTGACATAGAAAGCAGAATGGATAAGAAAACAAGATTCTTCAATAATCTACAATAGAGTTAACAAAAAGATGAAATACTACACAACGCTGAAGAATAACAATGAATGTGTGAAACACTTCACAACATAGTCGGACCTAGTGGATATTATGCAAAGTGTAATTAACCAATCAGAAAAGGACAAATATTGTATGAGAACAATGTTGTTAAAAGTTATAAAATATTTTCTTTATAAAAGAAACAATATATGATGGTACAGGAGGGAGGAAAAATTCATGGAAAAGAAGGTAGTCAAACATTAATATGGGTGACAGGGCAGGCAATATACAAGAGGAGAGGTTGGTAGAGGAAAGATGAAGGTAGCAGGAGACACAGTGAGGAATGCAATGTTAAAGTGAATAGAGGTAAATACAGGTAACTATTGGTACGTGGAAGGGATTGCAATCTTTGTAATGAAGCAAAGTATATGATTCATCAAGTGTAAAACTGATGATTGCCTCTATAAACATTCATTCAATTCACAATAAAATGTTTTTAAATATGTATTGATTGGAATACATACACAAAGGGTACAAGTCAAAAACCAAAAGAATAATTATCACAAAAATAAAGAAAAAGTATTATAACTCTTTGATAAAGGAATGGGATGTAATTAGGTTTGGGATTCACAGGAATGGCTTCTAAGGAACTGACAGTGATTGGTTCTTAATCAGGTTGACTCTTGGGTTTTGCTTTAAAAACAGTATCTAACTGTATCTACTGAGTCCTAGTATGACACTGTAGGATAAGCACTGGACTGAAAGATGGGTTTAAATGGAAAGGTCGGTGCTTCAAACCCATCAGCCATCAGAAACTCTATACAGGGTTGTTATGAGACAGAACTGACTCGGTGGCACTTAACAACAACAATAACATGTTTTATGTAGACACATCAGTATGAATGATGGATTAAAAAAAAGAAAAGAAAAGAAAAACGCCATGCATTGACTTCATCTCACAGTCAACATATAGGAGAATAGACCCACAGATAGTTTCCAAGACTGTAAATCTTTTTGGAAATAGACTGTCACATCTTCCTTCCATGGAGTTACTGGTGAATTCAAACCACTGCAGATGAGTGCCAGCTACTATGTCATCAGGGCACCTTATGAAAAAATGGTTAAAAATATTTTCATATGTTTTAATCCAATGTAAAGTGTTGAAGAACAAAGATGTCAGTTTGAGGACTAAGGTGCTCCTGACCCACGCCATGGTTTTTTCAACCACCTCGTATGTGTGTGAAAGTTTTACAGTGAATATGGAAGACAGTAGAAGAACTGATGTATTTGAGCTATGGTGTTGGAGGAGAATATGAAAAGCACCATACACTGCCAAAAGAACAAACCAATCTGTGTCGGAAAAAGAATAGCCAGAATGCTCCTTGGAAGCTAGAATTGCCAGACTTCATCTCTCATATTTTGGACATATTGTCAGGAGGGACAAGTCCACTGAGAAGGATATCATGTTTGGTAAAGTACAGTTGGAGAAAAAGAGGAAGACAACAATGAGATGGACTGACACAGTGGCAGCAGCAATGGACTGAAATGTAACAACGAATGTGAAGTTGGACCAGACAGTATTTCAATCTGTTGTATGTAGTGTTGCTATGTGTCGGTACCAACTCAATGGCACCTAACAACAACAACAACAATATAGGGTTTTTAGGCCATTATCTTTACAGGAACAGATCACCATGTCTTTTTCCTCCTCTGAAGAGCCTTTGGATAAGTTAAAACTTCCAACTTTTCGGTCAGCAGCCCAATTGCTTATTAGTTGCACCACCAGGGTGCCTTCTACATAATATTTTCTGTTGCTTTTCTTGCTTTTTCTCTTAGCACCTGCTTTACTCTTTTCTGCTAAACGTTTGAATCTACATAATAGACTGACCATCTTTTAATTTTAGTTCCATTCCAACTCTTTGGGGAAGCAATTCTGATTAACCCTATTTGTAAAAGATATTCACTCCTAATCCTATCAAACATGATATTCAAAATTCACTTCCACTTTGGAAATTCATATCTCACATTTGTCCCTGATCTCGCAGTTACTTGGCCTTGTCCTCTTGAATGATCTCTGTCTCTACTATATTTCAACTATCCATAGGATGATCACCTACTGAACATCATTATCACTAGAAACTGTTGACCTTCAATATTCAGATTTTATATTTTCAAATTTAAAGTGTAAAACTCAAAATTTCACATTGTATAAATTCTTTAACCTTAATCTCTTACCCTTCCATCTCTTCCATAGAGATGCTATGTTTTTGTTAAGTGCTATTGAGTAGATTTCAATAGTGTTTCCAAGGATATCTGCAATACATCCTTTGAATTCTTGACAGCTACTTCAATGAGTGTTGAATGTGGATCCAAGCAAAATGAAGTTTTGACAACTTCAGCATAACTTTATTATGATGTTATTTATTGGTTCAGTTCTGAAGATTTTTGGTTTCTTTGTATTTATGTGCAATCCATACTCAATGCTGCAGTCTTAGATCTTCATCAGTAAGTATTTTAAGATATCTTCACTTCCAGTAAGCAAGGTTATATCATCTGCATATCAAAGGCTATTAATAAGTCTTCTTCCAAAACTGATGTCACATAATTGAGCTTCTCAGGTTATTTGCTCAGCATACAGAGTGAATAAGTATAGTAAAGGATACAGCCCTGGCACACACCTTTCCTGATTTAACCATCAAGTATCCCCTGTTCAAACTACAACCTCTTGGTCTATGTATCCGTTCCTCATGAGTACAATTAGGTGTTCTGTAATCCTCATTCTTGGCAATGTTATTCATAGCTTGGCATGATCCACATAGTCAAATATTGTTGCATACTCAATAAAGCACGAACAAATATCTTATTGGTATTCTCTGCTTTCAGCCAAGACCCTCTGACATCATCAATTACATCCCTAGTTCTACATTGTCTTCTGAATCCAGCTTGAATTTCTGACAGTTCTTTGTTGGTGTCGTTGTGGTCATTTAAAAATTATCTTCAGCAAATTTTTACTTACATGTGATATTAATGATATTGTTTGGTGATTTCCACATTCATTTGGTCACCTCTCTTTGGAACAGGCACAAATATGGGTCTCTTCTAATTAGTTGACCACACAGATATCTTATAAATTTCTTGGCATAGATGAGTGAGCACCTACAGGGCTGCATCAGTTTCTTGAAAGATTTCAATTTGTATTCTGTTAATTCCTGGAGTCTTGTTTTTCACCAATGCCTTCAGTGCAACTTGAACTTCTTCCTTAAGTACCATTGATTCTTGACAACATGCCACTTCTTGAAATGATTGAACACAAACCATTTCTTTTTGGTTCAGTGTCTCTGTGTATTACTTCCATCTTCTTTTGATGTTTTTTGCATTCTTCAATATTTTTGCCCATGGAGTCCTTCAATACTACAAAATGAAACTTGCATTTTTTCATTTATTTAAGCTTTAGAAATGTTAACATATACTTCTCTTTTGGTTTTCTAATTCCAGTTCTGTGCATACTTCATTACAATACTTGATTTTGTCTTCTTGTGCTACCCTTTGAAATTTTCTGCTGAACACTCTTTCTTCTATTCACTTTAGCTTTTCTGCTCAAGAGAAAATTTATAAGTCTCTTCTAATATCCACTTTTGTCCTTTCTTACTTTCCTGTCTTTTAATGATCTTTTGTTATCTTCCTTTATGATGTTTTTGATGTCATACCACAACTCTTCTGTCTTCAGTCATTAGTGTCTAATATACAAACTATGTTCTTGAGATGGTCTCTAAATTCAGGTGAGCTATATTCAAGGTCATATTTTGGCTTTTGTGAACTTGTTTTAATTTTTTTCAGCTTCTGTCTGAACTTGTGTATAAGTAATTGATGGTCTGTTCCACAGTCAAGCCCTTGGCCTTGTTTTGGCTGATGACTTGAGCTTTTCCACCGTCTCATCCTAAGATGTAATCAATTTGATTCCTGTATATTTAATCTTGTGAGGTCCATATGTATGTTGTCATTAGGTACTGTCGAGACAGTTCCAACTCACATCAACGTTATGCACAGCACAACAAACACTACCCAGTACTGAGCCATCCTCAAAATCATTGTGACAATCTTTGTTGCTCCTTCCACCATGTCAATCAATCTCATTTAGGATCTTCCTCTTTTGCTGACCCTCCATTTTACCAAGCATGATGTCCTTCTCCAGGGACTGGTGCCTCCTGATAATATGTACGAAGCATGGAAGATGAAGTCTCACCATCCTGACTTGTAAGGAGCATCCTGTTGTACATCTTCCAACATATATTTGCTTACTTTTCTGGCAGTCCATGGTACTTTCAATATTCTTCTCCAACACCATAACTCAAATGTATCAACACTTTTATGTTCTTCCTTATTTATTGTCCAACTTTCATATGCATATGAGGCTATTGTAAATACCATGGCTTTGGTCAAGTGCACCGTAGTCCTCAAATTGACATCTTTGCTATTGAACACTTTAAAGAGGTCTTATGAAACATATCTTCCTAATGCAATAAATACATGATTTTCTTGACTGCTGTTTCCATAAATGTTGATAGTGGATCCCGATTAAATGAAGTCTTAGACAACTTCATGATGTTATTTATTGTTCCAATGGTGAGAATTTTTGTTTTCTATAAATTGACATGTAGTCCACACTGATGCCTTTGGTCTTTTATCTTCATCAATGTAGCTAAAGGTATAAGCTATGTAGGGAGTATAGAAGATAAGGTCAGAAAGATTAAGGGAATGTAAAAAAAGCCAGATTATGTTGAGTGTTTGGGGAATTGTAAGGACTTGGGCTTTTCCTTTGACTAAAATGAAAAATAATTTTAGTTTTAACTTTTAGAGTGACATGATGTGACATTGATTTTAAGGGGTCACTATGGTTGCAGAATTAGAATACTGGGGAAGGGAGGGTACACAAGTGTGTAAGGGCAAAATGACTGGTTAGAAAGTAATCAAAGTACATCAGGTAAGAGAGATGATGGTGACTCAGACCAGAGTAGTAGTCATAAAAATGATAAGTAGTTGGATTGTGAATATATTTTGAAAGTAGAGCCAACAGAAGTTTCTAATATGGTGTGAGAAAAAAAAAGGAAGCTAAATGACTTGATCAACTTGAAAGATGTACTTGTTCTCATCTGAAATGTGGAAAACTGAAGGTTAAAATCACTAATTCCATTCTAGAAAGTTTAAGTTTTAGGAATTTATGATCCAACCAAGTTGATATACTCATTATAGAAGAGAGTTCTCTACTGGAGACAGCTTTCTTTAAATCTTTACAACTAAATGGAAGAGATCTGTATTTGTGCCCATTCCAAAGAGAGGAGACTCAACAGAATTCAGAAATCATTGGAAAATATCATTGATATCCCAGGCAAGTAAAGTTTTACTAAAGGTAATGCAAAAATGGCTGCAACCAAACATTGACAGAGAACTTTCAGAGGTTTAAGCCAGATTCAGAAAAAGATATGGAATAAGGGATATCATTGCTGACATCAGATGGATTATAGCTGAAAGCAGAGAACACTAGAAAGAAGTTTACCTGTGTTTTATTACCTACAAAAAAGCTTTCATTTGTGTGGATCATGACAATCTATGAGCAACATTGTGAAGTATGAGTTTTCTGGAGTACTAAATTGTGCTCATGAGGAACCTGTTTATACACCATATGGAAGTTGTTCAAATAGAATATGGGAACACTGAATGGTTCAAAATTATGAAAGGTGTGTACCAGGGTTGTATTCTTTCACCATACTGATTCAATCTGTATGCTGAACAAATAATCTAAGAAGCTACATTTCATGAAGAAAAACGTGACATCAGGATTGGAGGAAGACTCATTAACAGCCTGTAATATGCAGATGATACAACCTTGATGGCTGAAAGTGAAGAAAACTTAAAATACTTACTGATGAATATCAAAGGCCACAGCTTTTGATATGGGTTGCATCTAAATATAAAGAAAACAAAAATCGTCACCACCGAGTGAAGCATCCAGTTGATATGAAGTGAGGGAAGACACACAAGAATGCCAAAACTTGTAGATAATACCCATTAAACCTAGCTTCAATGGCTTGATGATCAGAACTCGACTAGAGAAAGATAAGAAGAAAGCTTTTAATAAAGGAAACAAGTGTAAATTGCTACAATTTTATGAACTTGACCTATACTTATGGATGTTGTTGTTGTCAAGTGCCATCGAGTTGGAACTGACTCATAGCGACCCCATGCACAGCAGAACAAAACAATGTCCGATCCTTAGCCAACCTCACCACCGCCGTCACACTCGATGCCATTGATGATGCCACCTGGCCGATCTATCTCGTTGGGGGTCTTCCTCTTTTTCTCTGACCCTCCATCTTACCCAGCATGACATCCCTTTCCAGCGACTGTTCCCTCCTTACAATATGTCCAAAATATGAGAGATGAAGCCTAGCCATCCTGGCCTCCAAGGGAGCACTCTGGCTGCACTTCTTCCAAAACAGATCTATTGGTTCTTTTGGAAGTCCATGGCACTTTTAGTATTCTCCTCCAGCACCACAATTTAAAGGCATCAATTCTTCTACGATCTTCCTTATTCATTGTCCAGCTTTCACATTCATATGAGGTTATTGAAAATACCATGGCTTGGGTCAGGCGTACCTTAGTCCTCAAGGTGATATCTTTGCTCTTCAACACTTCAAAAAGTTGCTGTGCAGCAGATTTCCCTAATGCAATACATCGTCTGATCTCTTGACTGCTGCTTCCATGAATGTTGATAGTTGATCCAAGAAGAATGAAGTCCTTGACAACTTCAATCTTTTCTCCATTTATAAGAATGTTGTTTAGATATAGTAGCTCAAAATACCAACTGAGAGGGAAGGATTCTTCATATCAAATATCAGTCCTATCCCCTCTGTATACAGAGTTGATAGGGATGGGCAACTTAGATATTGGCTACTAAAATGGTGGAGGTGGGGCTATAAAGACATGAAGTGACTGGTTTACAAGTTTTCAAGCAGGAATTTAGTTTCAGAGTGTGTGGGGAAGGTATAGTCCCCACTGAATAGTTCTCATCTTGTCTAGACAGGTCTGTTGAAAAGATATGGGGATAAGATTCTTATGATTCAATAGTGAGTAATTGTTATCTTGACAAATTGAGACTGTCACAACTGTAAAGGTAGAAATTCTGTAACAAAAAGGAGGAGTTGTTAACCTTACAGTCCAGGAACAGAGGACACAAGGACCATCAGGAGAGAAGAGCATGAGCAGAATGTGGGACCCTATCCAGAGAAGCAGCAACACCAGAGAAGGAAGTAGAGATGAGAACATTAAGAAATAGAGCAGTTGAGGATTCTAGACTCATGGAAAGAGAAAGGTTGTGTACCAGTGGCCAGGAGGCAGGCTTGCAGAATGTGCCCTTTGGTTGTTTAAATGATTACATATTCCTGAGAGTTTTTGTGTACATCCAAAAATTAAAACAATAGCAACAACAACAACAAAAACCATAGGTAATAGAAGCAAATACGATGAATGATGATGCATGGAGGAGATTTCAGACATTGCAATGAAACAATGAGTGTAAACCAAATGTTCTTCCATGTAAACTATCATTAAATTCACAATGAAGACTAATTCTCACCACTGTACCAATAAACAATATCCATTGTTTTGGCTCATATACATGGAGAAAATATTGAAGTTGTCAAAGGTGTAATTTTGCTCAAATCAGCCATCAACACTCATAGAAGCAGCAGTCAAGAAATTAAATGACATATTGTGTTAGGTAAATATACTGCACAAAAATTTTTTAAAGTGTTGAAGAGCAAAGATATCAGTTTGAGGACTAAGGTGCACCTGACCCAAGCCATGGTATTTCAATAGCCTCATATGTATGTGAAAGCTGGACAGTAAATAAGGAAGACTGTAGAAGAATTGATACATTTGAGTTATGGCGTTGGAGTAAAATATTGAAAGTGCCATGGGCTGCCAAAAGAACAAACAGATCTGTGTTGGAAGAAGTGCAGCCAGAGTGCTCCTTGGAGGCCAGGAC
>NW_006409056.1:273860-276264 GCF_000296735.1 Chrysochloris asiatica | reverse complement strand
AAAAAAAAACACAACAGTTCATGGCTGCATGGCCATCTCTTGGGCTTAGAGTATCTGTGCATATGCATGGCAGAAGAACCCACCATTGGTGAGGGTGGGGGGTGTTCACTCACTCAGGCAACCCCTCTAGTCATCAGAATGGAGGGGTGCAAACAGTGGGGGGGGGTGTCAATGAACAGATACCACAAACATAAACAAAAAAAACAAAACCAACAAAGTGTATTGTCCACATTTGCTCTGAGGTTTTCGGCGTATTTTTCCATAGTGTGTCTGCTCCCCCATTTGGTCTCATCCAAGTTGGTGGCTACAGGCCACCAAACACAGCAGATTTGAAAGTACATGATTTCTTACTTTTGCTACAAGTTCCACCAGCTATAAGCCTTCAAACATTTTAAATAGTCCTACCTATGTAGTTCCGAGTTTTGGAGCTCTGCCCTGAATCTGTTTTGCCTTGTATTCTGTGGTATTGCTGACAATGAACTTCACTGCACCTCTACCCTAGCCACCATCAAGCCCACCCCTCCCCTTACTTGGTTTTGAATCTGATTTTACCCTATTTAACTTCCTTCATAAACTCCATAATTGTTACGAGTTCTGTGTGACCATTGCAATGGATTATTGAACGCAGATATGAAACAGAGAATGCTATGAGAGAGATGGTTCCTGTGCGAATAAGGTAAAATATGTTGCAGGGTGGTAGCATGTCTGAGTTGCACATCAAAGAAATCAGCCTTGTACTGATTTTGAATTTAATTGACATTCCCCCTTGTGAAGTTAAAGGTGGTCCGACATGGCTCACACATAGTTTTTGCAGGCATGAATGTCCATTATTCCTTCAAGGCCACCCCAAGTAAGCAAACAAAAAGATCCAATAAATCTGTAGACTCTAGCCTTGTAATTAATAATGACGCTTCAATAAACAGTATTTGTATGTTCCTACACACTACTCTTCCTAATCTTCTTCATTTTCAATATAAAGATAATCCCACCAATGTATAAAGTCAAGAACCACCCCTGTTGAAAAACATGAGTAAGGGACATTTTGATTCAGATGAGCAGGGGGAAGCTCTTTCAATATTCTTCACCTTTAATAGGAAAGGCAGCTCAAGTGTAGGGGTGGAGAAGTTCGACTGAGTTACACTAGAAGAAAGAGAATTGGCCAGGGTAGAGTGGCATTAACAAGAGGAGAGGGGAGAAGAAAATTTCAAGGAATATCTAAGAACCAAGATTATGAGAAAGTGAGTGAAGGATTCTATGTATGGATGCTATTTTCAACTTCAAATATATAATAAGGGCTCTCTAGGAGCCTACCCCTTATGCCCCCATACCAATCTGCTCCTTCAACTTCCTACCAACATCGCATATGAGCAAATGATGCCTGTGGTTTATTTTCTTTGAGATTTTATGAGGTTTTGGTTGAGTAGACAATCCCACTGTGTTCATATTCTGTTTACCTACAATACCACTATATGGCATTCAGTGGAAGAACATTTGAAAAGTGGGATGAAAGGAAATGAAAGCTTGTCCTCACCTTGAATCACATATCAGGAGCTGAAATTAGATCCCACCCACTGGGAAGAGAGAGAGCCTGTGCCACCCAACAAAGCTCAGCCTACTTGGCACATCCAAAGACTCACATCCCTACCCCCTGGGTTTTGGCACCAGGGGTTCCATGGATGAAAGTGCTGTCCCCAGCTTGCTCTGAGGCAAAGACAGCCTGCTTTTAATTAGAAGTAGGAGTTGTTAGATTTGTATTTTTACTTCTTTTTTTTTTCTCCCTTTGCTTGATGGCATGATGTGTGTTACATATTTAATTAAAGAGTATCTAATGAGTACTTCTAACAGCCCTCAGGTCAGAAAAGTCACTGCAGAGATTCATGCAAATTACCTGGGCTTTATTGCTTCCCTGGTGAGCAGCAGTGATATTGTCCAAAATGGCAGTCAGTGGGAGCCCATCAACCTTCCAGCTTCCAAAGGAAAACCCAAAGGTAAGCAAACAAAAAAGAGGTTGGAATTAGACTTTACTAGCTTTTATCTGGTATGTCTGACTTTGTTGTTGTTGAAAAGTGCTATCGAATCAGTTCTGCCTCATAGTGATCCTATATGTGGTTTTCAAAGAGCAGCTGGTAGGTTTGAACCACAGACCTTGTGATTATAAATATAGTACTTATCCTTGAGTGCTATATTAGGCCTATGCCTGACATTATGAAATAATTGTAAATTACCCCATTGTGGCAATGATCTAGGACAGAGAAAAACTCAAGAGGCCAAGATTCAGAGAAGCACACTTTTTTTTTTTTTTTTTTTAAATGTTCTATTGTGAATTATATGATAGTTTACATGGGAGAACTTTAGTTTTGCATTCATTCCATCGTATAACATCTCATTGCCATGGTTCCAATCC
>NW_006409056.1:270574-271820 GCF_000296735.1 Chrysochloris asiatica | reverse complement strand
CTCCTCTCCTTGCTGTTAGGTGCTGTCTAGTCAATTCTGACCTGTAGCGACCCTGTATAGGGTCTCTGAGGAGCAGCTGGTGGGCATGAACCACCGACCCTGCAGTTCAAAAGGCTTTGCAGTGTGTCACCTCAGCCCACAGTGCTATGCTGGCCTTCTCTCAAACCAGTGAAAAATAAAGCAGACCAAATATGATGCGCATCTGCGTTTCCCATATAGGGTTTCCAAGGAGCAGCAGCTTGTGAGCTTGAACCACCAACCTTGCAGTTCAAAAGGCTTTGCAGTTGCACCTCAATCCACAGCGCTACAATGGGATGCCTCACAAACCAATGAATGTAAGCCAACCAAATAGGACACACATCCGCGTCTCCTGTATAAGGTTTCCGATGAGTGGCTGGTGAGCTTGAACCACCGGCCTTGTCGTTCAAAAGAATTTTCAGTGTAGCATCTTAACCCACAGCAGTACACTGGGCTCCCTCTCTAACCAGTGAAGAAAGGCAGACCAAATCCGTGTCTCAGCTTGGTCTGAATGTGTGAGTAACTGGCAGAGGAAACTGTCAGTGGTGGAGGTGGGTCTTGGCCACTCGGTTAAGCCCCCACCTCCATTTACCCAGATGTTTGTGGGCAAACCGTGAGCGCTCCTATTCCCAACACCAAAGAAGAAAAATAAGATCGGAACCACCCAAAATCAGCAAAGCACACTGTGCACTTTACCCACCCCCCCCCAATGGTCCTGAGGAGTGTTTCCATGGTGTCTCTGTGGCTCCTATTTAGTCCCGCTGCTATGTCTAGCCTAGGATGTGGGCTCAGGCCTCCAAGCCTGGCCAGCAGATTTAAAGGTACGCAATTTCCCACCTCCGTTCCAAATTCCACAGTTTATAAGCCTTCAAGCCTTTAAACTGTTCCTATCTCTGTGGGTCTGAATTTTGGAGCTCTGTCTTGCCTCTTTTTTGCCTGGAATTCTGAGTTATTTTTGACGGCGACCTTCACTATGCCTTCACCATAGTCGCCAGCAAGCCCTGCCCTCCCTGCATTCTTCAGTAAGTCTGCAATGTCCTTACTCTGTTTCAAGCCCTTCTGAGTTTTGCTACTTGTTGAAATGCTGTGGAGTGGATTATGACCCACAGCGACCCAGTATAGGGTTTCCAATAGCAGCTGTTGAGCTAGAACCACAGTTCCTGCAATTCAAAAGGCTTTGCAGTCTGGCGGGTTAAACCACAACAGGATGCTTTGTTACTGGTGTTAA
>NW_006409056.1:265590-270195 GCF_000296735.1 Chrysochloris asiatica | reverse complement strand
GCGGATGGAAGTTCAAAATGCTCGTAACTCAATAGTTTGATCCTTCAAAAAAATAAGTTCATAAAGTTGCAGCCTAATGTTTTATGTTTGCCCAAAAGCTGTCTGTCTACCAGGCGGGGGCCCCAATTTGTGATACCGCCCCCTACTTTTGCCCAAGCCCGCGTAACTGTGCTGCCCGGTCAGGGAAGCGCTGCCCTCTAGGAGAAGCACACTTTTACAAATAGGAAGATGAATCAGAACATAAGGTGAAGGAAGGACAGAAAAAGCAAAACTTGCTTAAAATTTTGATTCTATTGGAAATATGTAGCTAAACGATTTTTTTGTATGTGCATTCTCCACTCTGGTGTCATTGTGTGGTGCAAATGGTTAAAGTGCTTGGTTGCTAACTGAAAAATCATAGGTTTGAGTCCATCAAAAGACACCTTGGGGAAAAAAAAGTGACAATTTTCTGAAAAATCAGTTATTGAAAACTGCATGGAACACAGTTCTAACCTTATACACATGGAGTCTCCATAAGATGGAATTGTTGAGACAAAGACCTTTTTTTCTGCACTATGCTTTATTCTTATATCTGCTGTAGCATGTGCCTTATTATTTATCTGCAGACATCCGCATGTCCCCATTAGAGTCTGAACTAATTCCTCTAAAGGAAAACCTTTATAGCTATCTGCTCCCACAGTGCCTAGTAAGCCTCTTCCATTATAGCTGATATTCCATTATATTAAAATTGTCTATCAAGTTTTTGTCTACTCTGCCTGATTGAGAGTTGCTTCAGTACAAGGATTTTGGGTGTTTTGTTTTGTTTTTGTTGTTTTGCATTATCATTTTTGTCTTATTTGTGTTTATGTGCCTAGCATCCAACGCAGTGCCAGGAACATAGTATGCCCTTAAAAACTATTATTGGATGAATAAATAAATTAATAAATAAATGAATGAACACATGACTCAAATGCAATCAGCCTGAATTGAGATCATCACAGCATACTATTGCATATAAAATAAACAAAACAGACTAAAAAGTTGTCACAGGAAGCATTGAAAAATGCTTTAAATTTTTTAGTGAAGATCACCTATTTTGGAAAATGATGTTATACTGTAAATCATGCAAGAGTTCTTTAAAAACCATCCTGAAGTTAAGAAACATAAGAAATATGATGCTTTTTTTTTTTTTTTTTTTTTTACTGAATCCAAGTTTGTGGATATGAGGGAAGTTAGCTATTAAGGACATTTTTTGAGCTAATTGGGGATAATTGGTATTAGATGATACCTTAGTTATCTAATGCTACTGTATGAGAAATACCACAGGTGGAGGACTTTAACAAACAGAAATTTACTTTCTCATAGTTAGGAGGTTAGAAGTTTGAATTCATGGCACCAATTCTTGGGGAAATCTTTCTCTCTCAGCTCTGGGGAAAGTCCTTATCTCTTTTCAGCTTCTTCCCTTGGATCATTGAAGATCTTCATGTGGCATAGCATTCATTTTCTCCCATATCTGCTTGTTTTGTTTTTTTCTTGCTGGCTTAATGTGCTCTTTTAGATCTAAAAGAGATGGACTTAACATACACCCTACACTAATGTTGCCTCATTAATATAAAAAGGGATTCTAAATACAGGTATATGATTTAGAATACATATTATGGGGGTATAGAACTTAATCTGGAGTACTGGTATGATTGTCGGATAAGTACTGAGTTGTTAACCATGAAGTCAGTGGTTCAAACCTGCTAGCCACTCCTTGGATACCCTATACAGGATTTCTATGAGTGAGAATTGACTTGATGGCATTTAACAACAACAGAAACAAAACCCAATCAAAAGAGAATCATTGGGCACTGAGGGCAGCAGTAGCAACAGCGGCAGCAGCAGCATCCTGTCTTCTTTTTCTTCCTTTTATCTTCTTGATCTTCCTCCTCTTTCTACTACTACTGCAAAAAGAGGTCCAAACAGTTAATAATAAAGTATCAGAAATGGACAGTACACTGAAAAGGCAAAGGAGTAGAATTGAAGAGATGGGAGCCAGAACCAACGACCTTGAAGACAAATCTCTCAATACTGCTAAGACAGAAGAACAACAAGGATTAAAAATACAAAATTCTGGAGAAAGTCTAGGATTCATGTGTGACAACATGAAGAGGAATAATGAGAATGAGCAGAGTCCTGGAACAGCAGGGATTTTAGACGACCACAGAGGAGATCGTTGAAGAGCTGCTGGAAGATAATTTCCTAACTTCCTGAAAGATGAGAAGATAAACATTCAAAAAGCTGAATGAACCCCAGGAATGATAGACACCCTCCCAAAAAAATCACCAAGATATATCATAATCAAACTCTCCAAAATCAACGACAAGGAGAGAATCCTGAAGGCAGCTAGGGAAAAGAGAAGTGTCACTTACAAAGGCAAACAAATTAAATTAAGTTCTGATCTCTCAGCAGAAACCATGCAGGCAAGAAGACCATGGGGGTGACATATATAAAACTCTGAAAGAAAAAAAAAAAAAATTGCTAACGAAGAATCATCTATCCAGCAAAACTGTCAATCAATATGATGGATTAACAGAAGCTAAGAGACTTTGTCAACACCAAACCAGAACTTCATAACATCCTAAAAGGAGTTCTTTGGACTGAAAAACTACAAGAACAGACAACAACCAGAGATTGACAGATGTGGCAACACCACCCAGAACTCAGTCAACAGATAGCAGAGTCCAAAACAAAACAAAACTACAAGAACGAATCCAGAAGACCTTAAATGTCAGTCTATAATCCAAACAATTACTGTGAAAGAAGGAGAAAATATAGGAACAGAGATACAGGTGGTTAGGAGGTCAGGTAGATTGTAGGATAAAATAGACTATTTTAAGTGAAGGAAAAAGTTAATGGAATATAAGGTAAACTCAAAGAAAATTAATACTGCACAGCATATCAAGAAAATGAAAATCCAAGAAAAACATGGAAACATTAAAATTATGAAGAAACTGACAAGAAAGGGCACAAAAACCATGAACTCAGGACAGGAAGGCATGCAGCAGATTTTCTGTTAGGTGATTTGCTGCACAATGTAGACATTGGCTACCTAAATTTCGAGGGCTATAAAGACATGAAGTGGCTAGCTTACAGGTTTTCAAGAGGGAGTTTATTTTCAGAGTATGCAAGGGAAGGTAGAATCCCCACTAAATAGTTTTCATCTTGTGTAGACAGGTCTGGTGAAAGGAGATGGGGTTAAGATTGTTATGATCCAATAGTAAGTATTCTTATCATGACTAATTGCTACTGTCATAACTGTAAAGGTAGAAGTTTTGTAACAAATAGGGGAGAGTAGTTAATCTTACATTCCAGTAAGAGAGGACTCTAGGACCATCAAGTGAGAAGAATATAAGCAGAATGTGGGATGCTATCCAGAAAAACAGCGACACCAGAGATGGTGGCAGAGATGATGACTTACAGAGATACAGCAGCTGAGGACTCCAGACTCATCAAAAGAGAAAGACTGTGCTGGCAACCAGGAGGCAGATTTGTAGAATATCTCCTTTAGTTGTTTAAGCTATTATATATTACTGAGTGTTTTTGTGTACAGCCCCCCAAAAAACAAACAAAACAGAGGGAATAGAAGCAAATACTGTTGAATGATGATGCATGGAGGGGATTGTAATCATTGCAATGAAATGATAATTACAACTGGATATTCTCCCTTGTAAACTATCACTCAATTCACAATAAAAACTTAGGGGGAACAAAGATACAATCACCAATTATGTACAAATACAATGATACCAGAATGTCTCAGAGGCAACTGACAATTGATGTTCACACAAAGAAAGAAGACAGAATGGCTCAAACAAGAGAGTTAGAAAGTATTTTGAGGTGGGGAAACAAGGCATTGGAATTGCCTAAAAGAATTCAAGGCAATGATATTTGGGTACTTTCAAATGATTAACAGAAAGGTTAAAGAAAACAAGGAAGAATCAGGAAAACACTACAGGAAGAAATAAAATAAAGGATAGGAGACAATACCAAACCTACAAATAGAAATCTAGAAGATTATTACTAAGATTTTACAAACGAACAATACATTGAAAGGAGTAGATTCGAATCTCTGGAACTCTGAATAAATGAGCTTGAAGATAAATCTTTCAATATTAGTAGGCTAGCTCACTCAGAAAAACAGAAGGAAAAAAATCTGAAGAAAGACTAAGTTTCATGTGAAGCACCACGAGAAGGAATAATTTATGAATAATCTGAATGGACTCCTGGTGTGATGCTGTAGGATCAGCACTGGTCAGTGAACCACAAGATCAGCAGTTCAAACCCACCAGCTGCTGCTTGGAAATCCTATACAGTGTCACTATGAGTTGGGACTGATTCAACAGTACTTAATAACAACAATCTGAGAAACTCACCAAAACATATCATAATCAAAATCTCCAAAATCAAACACAAGGAAAACCCCTAGGGGCAGCTCAGAAAAAAACAAGATTGCCTACAAAGGATAACAAATAAGGCTCAGCTCTGACTTCTCAGCAGAAACCAGGCAGGTAAGAAGGAAAACATAAAAAACTCTGAAAGAAACAAATTACTAACTAAAAATCATATACCCAGCTAAACTGT
>NW_006409056.1:237184-258752 GCF_000296735.1 Chrysochloris asiatica | reverse complement strand
TCATCCCACAACTCTTCTGGTCTTCAGTCTTTAGTTTTTGATGTATCAAATCTGTTCTTCAGATGATTCTTAAATTCAGGTGGGATATTCTCAGGGTCATAATTTGGCTATCATGGACTTGTTTTCATTTTCTTCAGCTTCAGCTGAAATTTGCATATGAGCTATTGATGGTCTGTTCCACAATCTTCCCCTGGCCTTGTTTTGACTGATGATATGGAGCTTTATCCACTGTCTCTTTACACAGATATAGTCAATTTGATTTCTGTGTATTCCATCTGGTGAGATCCATGTGTATAATCATCTCTTATGCTGTCTAAAGAAGGTATTTGAAATGAACAAATCATTGGTTTTCTATCAGAATGTAGAATTCTATCATGTGATCTCCAGCAAAATTTCTATCACTAAGGCCATATTTTCCAATTACTGATCCTTTCTCTTGTTTCCAACCTTTGAATTCCAATCACTAGTAATGATCAATACATCTTGATTGCATGTTTGACCAATTTCAGATTGAAGAAGTTGGTAGAATTCTATTTTATCTCATTGGCATTTGTGGTTTGTGTGTGAATTTGAATAATAGTGGTATTAACTGGTCTTCCCTGTAGGTGCATGGATATTATCTTATCACAGATAGTGTTGTACCTCATGACTGATCTTGATATGTTCTTTTTGATGATGAATGCAACATCATTCCTCTTCAATTTGTCATTCCTGGTATAGTAAACCATGTGGTTGTCAGATTCAAAATGTCCATACCATTCCATTTCAGCTCACTAATACATAAGATATCGATGTTTATGTGTTGCATTTCATTTTTGACAATGTCCAATTTTCCTAGTTTAATATTTCATAAATTACATGTTCTGATTATGAATGGATGTTTATAGCTGTTTCTCTTCATTTTGAGTTATGACGCATCAGCAAATGAAGGTCCCAAGGGCTTTACTCCCACAGGCTTTATTCTATTTGACTCATGTTCTGGCACTATATCTGACAGTGTTTCTCTGATATTCATAAGGTTTTCAGTGACTAAATATTTGGAAATAGTTCATCTCTCCTTCTTCCTAGTTGGTCTTCATCTAGAAGCTCATCTGAAACCTGTTCACTATGGGTGACCCTGCTGGTATTTAAAATACTCATAGCATAGCTTTATAGCAACTCACAATCCACCACAGTAAGCAAACTGTCAGATGAGTGGTGGACAACAGTAGTAGGAGACATCAATACACCACTTTCAACAAAAGACAGAAAACTAGAAAGAAACTCAGCAAAGACACAGAAGAACTCAACAACACAATCAATCAACTTCACCTCATAAAGTTATACAGAGCACCCAACCCAACAACAACACAATACACATTCGTTCCCAGCACACATGGAACATTCTTCACAACAATCTTATGTCAGGTCACAAAGCAAACTCACTAAATTTTAAAACATGGAAATACTACAAAGCATCTTTTCAATTCAGACCTACATGTAAAATCTAGAACTATAAAGATCATCAGTGATCTTTATAGGGACAAACTTATAGGGACATGTTTTGGTGAGTTTCTTTTCAGTTCTATCCTATTTGGGGTTCATTCAGCTTTTTGAATGCTTATGTCCTCATCTTTCATGATATTAGGGATGTTTTCTTCCAACAACTATTCAATCATATTTTCTGTGCTTTGCTTTGTCTCCTTTTGTTCTGAAATTCAGATTGTTGTTGTTATTAAGTACTATCAAATCAGGCTATAATACATGACTTAAATACACCATTAAACAAAACTAAAAATGTTCACACAGAAGAAGACTAAATAGATAACTGGGAATTGTTAAAACCTAGACACATATGCAACAAACGATTTCACCAAGAGAGTAAAAAGAAAGCCCACAGATTTTTTTTTTTTTTTGGGGGGGGGGGGTTTGCAATGCCATATCAGAGAAGGGACTAATCTCTAAAATTCATAGAAAAGTACAATACCTCTACAAGAAAAAAAATAATCCTATTAAAAATAAGCAGAATACATGAGCAGACAGTTCATCAAAGAATACATTCTTATGGCCAAAAAAATATATGAAAAAAGGTTAATGATTATTAGCCATTGTTGTTGTTGTGAAGTGCCGTCGAGTCAGTTCCAACCCATAGTGACCTTGTATAGGGTTTCCAAGGAGCAGTTGGTGAGTTTGAACTGCCAACCTTGCAGTTCAAATGGCTTTCTAGATTTTACATGTAGGTCTGAATTGAAAAGAACATATCAAGATCAGTCATGAGGTACAACACTATCTGTGATAAGATAATATCCATACACCTACAAGGAAGACCACTATTTTTCAAATTCACACACAAACCACAAAAGCCAATGAGATAAAATAGAAGAATTCTACCAACTTCTTCAATCTGAAATTGGTCAAACATGCAATCCAGATGTATTGATCATTACTGGTGATTGGAATTCAAAGGTTGGAAACAAGAGAAAGGATCAGTAATTGGAAAATATGGCCTTAGTGATAGAAATTTTGCTGGAGATCACATGATAGAATTCTACATTCTGATAGAAAACCAATGATTTGTTCATTTCAAATACCTTCTTTAGACAGCATAAGAGATGATGGATCTCAACCATAGCACCACACCAGGATTTAGAGAGAGAGATACAAATCAAAACAACAATGAGGTATCACCTCATACAAGCATTGATTGTTGTTGTTGTCAGGTGCCATCGAGTCGGAACCGACTCATAGCGACCCCATGCACAGCAGAACGAAACAATGTTCGATCCTGGGCCAACCTCACTACCGCTGCCACACTTGAGTCCATCAATGATGCCACCTGGCTGATCCATCTCGTTGGGGGTCTTCCTCTTTTTCTCTGACCCTCCACCCTACCCAGCATGACATCCTTCTCCAACGACCGTTTCCTCCGGACAATATGTCCAAAGTAGGAGAGACGAAGCTTAGCCATCCTGGCCTCCAAGGAGCACTCTGGCTGCACTTCTTCCAAAACAGATCTATTGGTTCTTTTGGCAGTCCATGGCACTTTCAGTATTCTCCTCCAACACCACAACTCAAAGGCATCAATTCTTCTACGATCCTCCTTATTCACTGTCCAGCTTTCGCATCCATATGAGGCTATTGAAAACACAATGGCCTGGGACAGGCGCACCCTAGTCCTCAAGCTGACATCTCTGCTCTTCAACACTTTAAAAAGTTCCTGTGCAGCAGATTTGCCCAGTGCAATACGTCGTCTGATCTCTTGACTGCTACTTCCGCGAGTGTTGATAGTTGATCCAAGAAGAATGAAGTCCTTGACAACTTCAATCTTTTCTCCATTGATAAGAATGTTGTTTATTGGTCCAGTGGTGAGGATTTTTGTTTTCTTGACATTGAGATGTAATCCATATCGAAGGCTGTGCTCTTTAATCTTCATAAGTAAATGTTTCAAGTCCTCTTCACTTTCAGCGATCAAGGTTGTATCAATGTACAAGCATTGATAGCAAAACTCAAAAAATAGAAAACAAGGTCGTGAATAGCCTAGGATGTCCAAAGTAGGAGAGACGAAGCTTAGCCATCCTGGCCTCCAAGGAGCACTCTGGCTGCACTTCTAGGATGTTCCTATATCAATAATGGGACTGTAAAATGGTACAATCACTGTGGAAAAGGGTATGACACTTCCTTAAAAAGTTGGAAATAGCATAACAATACCATGTGACCCAAAAATCCCTCTACTTGGTATATACCCCAATAAATAAGAGCAATGACATGGGTAGATATATGCACACCCATGTTCATCACAGCACTAAGCACAATAACAGAAAGATGGAGACAGCCTAAATGCCTATCAACTGAAGAATGACTAAACAAACTTTGATGCATACATGCAGTGGAACACTATGCAATGATGAAGAATAATGATGAATCTTCAAATCACCTCATAGCATTTATCAATCTGAACAATATTATACTGGGTGAAACTAATCAATCACAGATGAACAAATATGGCATGAAGCTATTATTGTAAAAATTTAAGAAAAGGTTTTCATGCTAAAAGAAACATTCTTTGATTGTTACCAAGGGTGGGAGGGAAGGTAGAGTATAGACACATGTTATCTTAGGTGATGAGGAGGACAATATACAAGAAAAGGGAGAGTGGCAGGAATGGTAAAGACATGGAGGAATACAAGGGCTAAGGGGGATAGCGGTAAATACTCTTATATACAGAACACTGGACAAACAATGCTTTATAGATAAATACTTGGACAAAAGCTGAACAGGTATGGGATGGAGAGTGGGAGTATACTCACAAATACATAAGGATTTGACAGAGGGTATCTGTACATGGGCATTTACCTTTGCTACAGACACATCTGTGAAAGTGGTGTAGCATGTTATTGTTGTTAGTTGCCAATTCTGACTCCTAATGATCCTACGCACAACAAAACAAAACACATTCCCATCATGAGCCAGTCTTGCAATTGTTACAATTGAGCCTGTTCCCACTGTGCCAATCCTCATTGGAGGTCTTCCTCTTTTTTTGCTGATCCTCCATTTTACCAAGCATTATGTCCTTCTCCAGCAACTGGTGCCTCCTGATAATATGTCTGAAGTATGAGAGATGAAGTCTGATTATTGTGACTTCTAAAGAATATTCTAGATGTACTTCTTCCAACAAAGATTTGTTTGTTTGTCTGTCCAGGTTATTCTCAATATTTTTCTCCAACACCAAACTCAAATGCACCAATTCTTCTATAGTCTTAATAACTCATTGTCCAACTTTCACATGCTTTTGAAACTACTGAAAATACCATGGCTTTGATCGTAGTTCTCAAAGCACACAATAGTTCTCAAACTGATATCTTTGCTCTTGAACACTTTAAAGAGGTTGTTTGCAGCAGATTTGCCTATTACAATATATCATTTGATTTCTTGATTGGTGCTTCCATGAGTATTGATTGTGAATACAAGCAAAATAAAGTCTCTGACAACTTCAATTTTTTCTCTATCTATAATGATGCTATTCATAGGTCCTGTTGTGAGGAATTTTGTTTTCTTGACATTGAGGTGCAATCCATACTGAATGCTGTGATCTTTGATCTTCATCAGTAAGTATTTTAAATCTTCCCTTCCAGCATGCAAGGTTGTATCATCTGCAAATGGCAGGTTTTTATTGAGTCTTCCTTCAATCCTGATGCCACATTCTCCTTTCTATAATCCCAACTCTCGGATTATTTGCTCAGCATACAGACTGAATAAGCATGGTGAAAGAATATAGTCCTGACACACACATTTCCAGTATTTAAACCATCTAGTATCCTTTTTTTTTTCCAAAAAAATAGCAACCATTTATTATCTTTGGGATTCATAAGGAAAGGATTTCAGAATCCTGTTATAATTAAAACACAACATATTAGGACAAACACTTCCAAACAGATCCAATGTAAAATGGTGAGTGAATATCTCCATTCCATAATGCATTGTGAGTTAACAAAATTTATTTTGAAAGGTTCATCTCAGTCTAATTTAAGTTTAATCCTTGGATAAACTAATATCCCTAGTAGATGTGAAGAATGTGGTAGCTTAGGGGAAACTCATGGAGATGCCATGTGTGTCAAAGTAGAACTGTGCTAAATAGAATTATCAATGATGGGTTTTCAGGAGTACATTGCCAGACAGTTCTTCAAAGAGAATCATTTAGCAGAACATTTTTATATTCTACTGGAAGGATGTGCTGAAGAACTTCAAAACTAGTTTAAATGAATGTTCCCAAACAAGATCAATATTGCTATCATGGAAGAGATTTTACTCATATCTCTTTGATACCTGTACAGCATTTTCCTCTGTGAAATACTTAGTATTGTCTGCAAAAAGGAATAAAAGTTGTAGTGTTCATAGTTCTAGAACATACGAATTAGAATTGAGCAGGGAACACATTTTTAAGTTTGTCTTTTGAGGACTAATACATTAATATATTTTTGTTTGTTTTAAGGTTTTATTATGAATTGACTGATAGTTAGAACATGGGCATTACATTCATCATTTCATTGCAATGATTACAGTCCCTTCAATGCATCATCATTCAACAGTACTTGCTTCTATTCCCTCTATTTATATATATATATATACACACACACACACAAACACTCAGGAATATATAATCATTTAAACAACCAAAAGGCACATTCTGAAAGCCTGCCTCCTGGCTGCCAGCACACAGCCTTTCTTTTAGCTGTTCTATCTCTCCATGTCATCTTCTATCTCTGCTTCCATCTCTGGTATCACTGCTTTTCTGGATAGGGTCCCACATTTCACTCATGCTCTTCTTTCTCCCTTGATGGTCCTAGGGTCCTCTATTTCTGGAATGTAAGATTAACTACTCCCCCTTTTATGTTACAAAACTTATACCTTTACAGTTGTAACCATCACAATTAGTCATGATAACAATTATTCACTATTGACTCTTAAGAATCTTATCCCCATCTCTTTTCACTAGACCCATCTAGATATGATGAAAACTATTCAGTGGGGATTCTACCTTCCCCTGCACACTCATTCAGTATCCTTTTGTTCTATTTGAATGACTGCATCTTGTTCAATGTACAGGTTCTTCATATGTACAATTATGTGTTCTAGAATTCTCATACTTTGTAATTTTATCCATATTTTGTTATGACTCACAGAGTGAAATGCCTCAGTAAAGCACAAGTAAACATCATTCTGGTATTCTTTCCTTTTATTTAACATCCATTTGACTTCAGCAATGATATCCCTAACTCCATGTCCTCTTCTGAATTAGACTTGAATTTCTGGTTGCTCCCTATTGATATATATTGCTTTAACCCTTCTTGAATTATCATCAGCAGAATTTTGTCTACATGTAATATTAATGATATTATTATTTGATTTCTATATTCTGTTAGGTCAACTTTCTTTGGAATGGGCACAAATACAGATTTGTTCCAATCATTTGGCCAGGTAACTGTCTTCCATATTTCTTGACATAGATAAGTGATCACTTCAGCAAACATTTCAGTTTGCATTCCATAAATTCCTGGAGCCTTGTTTTTCACCAGTGCCTTCAGTGAAGCTTAGATTTCTCCATTCAGTATCATCAGTTCGTGACCTATAAGTTACCTCTTGAAATGGTCAGCCTATCGCTTTTGATACCATGACTGCATATTCCTTCCATCTTCTTTTGATGCCATTTTCTATGCCATTCAATATTTTGCCCATGGTGGTGGTGGTTACATGCTGTGGAGTCGGTTCCCATTCATCGTGACCCTGAAAGGGTTTCTAAGGCTGTAAATCTTTACAGGAGCATTAAAACTCATCTTTTTTTCTGCAGAACAGCTGATAGTTTTGAACTGCTAACCTTGAGGTTTGCAACCCTATTCGTAACCACTACACTACCAGAGCTCTTTTTTTTTGCCCATAGAATCCTTCAATATTACAACCCAAGGCTTAAATTCTTTCTTTAGTTCTTCAGCTTGAGAAAGGCTGAAACTATATTTCCTTTTTGGTTTTCTAACTTCAGGGTTTTGTATATTTCATTACAGTACTTCACGTTGTTTTCTCAAGGTGCCCTTTGAAATTTTCTGTTCATCTCTTTTACTTCTTCATTTCTTCCATTCACTTTAGCTTCCAGTGTCTCTTCTGACATCCATTTTGGCCTTCTATTTCTTTCCTGTCTTTTTAATGATCTTTTGTGTTTTCCATGTATGATGTTCTTGATGTCCTCCACCAACTAATCTTGTCTTTGGTCATTAGTGTCTAATACATCTCTTCTTGATATGGTCTGTAAATTCAGCTTGTATTTTGGCATTCCACATTCTGATTACTAATAGATGTTTGCAGCTGCTTCTTCTCATATTGAGTAGTGCTCCATCAGCAAATGAAGGTGTTTTGCTCCATCCACATCATCAAAGTCAACTCTACTTTGAGGAGGCAGCTCTTCCCCAGTTATATTTTAATGCCTTCTGACCTGATGGGCCATCTTCCAGTACTATATCAGCACTATATCCCTTTCAATTCACCAAAGGTGAATAAAACAAAAGGTTTTCAGTGGTTAACCATTCAGCTGTCTGCCTCTTTTTCTTCCTAATCTGTTTTAGACAGGAAGTTTCACTGAAACATGTCCCCCATGTGTGCCCCTGCTGATATTTAAGAATACCAGTGGCATAGCATCCAGCATCACAGCAACACACAAACCCCCACAGTGTCACAAACTAACAGACAAGTTGTAGAAGGTGCCTCTAGATGGGTTCAAATGCCAATGTTTAGGTAGTAGTGAAGTGTTTAGCCTTTTGTGACACTCAGACACACCTCCAAGGAAGCCAGTGATCTCAATCCATCCATCTTTTTTCATACCTTCTTCCTTGACTTCCCCTAAAGAGTCTGAAACCTTTGATTAGTCTCTTTATTATAAAATTCTAATTCTCCAGACTATTTTATTACTTCCCTTTGTCTTTCTTTTCCCTCCTCAGAAAGAATGTTTCTCAGGTTATATATTTTATCACCTGTTCCCATCAGACTCCTTCCCCCTTTCTAAAGTTCTTCATCTCCCACCTTTATGTAAATCACATGCAAATACATTTATTCACCCCCTGCCTATTCTCTTGAGCTCTGGTCTTTAATCATAATGCACCCCTGCTCAAGAATCTTTGATGGCTTGTTACTGCCTACTGAATCAAATCCAACCTCCTTGGACTAGAAGCCAAGGTCTTCCATGCTTATGTATCTTATTTTCCCATATCATCTCTTCTCTTGTCATGCTTTTATTTATCGTCTTAATAAGCCTATGCTTGAAAAGTTGTGTTCTTTTTTAAACAGTATGTCATCAGTACATTTATAAACAATCATGCCTACCTCAATTTGCCTCTAAATATTCTATAGGACAGTGCCAGGACTAATCCCAGGAATGATGTAGATATATTAAGTGGTGGTGGTGGTTGTGTGCTTTGAATTCTGTTCCAACTCATAGCAACCCTGCATAGGGTTTGTTGTTGTTTTTGTTAAGTACTGTCGAGTTGGGTGCGACTCATAGAGACCCTGTATAGGGTTTCTGAAAAGAGGTTGTTGAGTTCGAACTGCTGACCTTGCAATTCACACCCACCTTGTAGTCTAGTGCTTATCCTACAGCGCTACACCAGGATAGGGTTTACAAGACTGTAAATCTTTATTGGAGCAAATAAACCTCATATTTCTCCAATGGAGGAGCTGATAGATTCAAACTGCAGCTCAGCTCACAACACAAGCAGCTTAGAAGTCTAGTTCTGGCATATGGTAGTTATATGGACTTAGGTAAATTATTTAATCTTTCTAAGCCTCAATGTTCTAATTTATATAATGGGTGTTTTTACGAATCAAATGCTATAATGCATTCTAAGTGCTGCACACAGTACTTAGCACAAATGTAATATCTTGATTGCTTATTATCTTTATATTTTCTAATTGTTTTGTAACAGTGGATCTTTGCTACTGCAATTCTGGGGTCCAGTCAAACAACCTTTTTTCCAAGCCCACTTGGTAAACAAGCAATGCATTGATTTATATAACAAAAATCAAGAATTGAATTGTATTAAGCAGTGTTTTCTTGTCCTTGGTTAGAAGAACCCAGCCTGTTGAAATATGTTAATCTTTCACTGTTCTGGAGGCCACTTGATTTGGTAAATAAAAGTATCCAAGACCACTGAAACAAGAAAATGAGCGCTTGAATTTTCTGAGCGACCCAAGAGAAATCCAAAGTAACTAGCTTACTGCTGAACATTCCCTCCTATATTTTCTCAGCTATGAGTGTCTGACCCCTGAACCTGAGTTATTTCTGAACTTGGAATTTGACATTGGGGTGCTCATTCTGAATCTAACAGAAGGTCTTTGTGTGAATAAGTGCAGACATTTTCAGGGCTTCAGTTTCTCATCTTTAAAATAAAGGAAATAAGAATACCCTCACCAGAACCAGTCAATGATGACTCATGTCAACCCCATGTGTGTCAGAGTAGAACGATGCTCCATAGGGTTTTCAGTGGTGAGTTTTGTTTGAAAAAATCCCAAACCAAACGTGTTGCCCTCCATTATTACAAATCACAGCAGCCCCATCTATTACAGAGAAAAACTACTTTATGGGGTTTTCTTGCTATAATCTTTATGGAAGTAGATCACGAAGTCTTTCTTGTGCAGTGCCACTGAATGTGTTAGAACCATCAACCTTTAGGTTAGTAGTCAAATGCCAACCATTTGTGAAACACAGGGACCAGTTGAAACCCTCAGAATCAAACATATTTTATGTTGCTGTCAATTGTCATAGAGTCAGTTCCAACTCATTATGACCAAAGAGGAGTTGGTGGGTTTGAACCACTGAACATTCAGTTAGCAGTCCAGTGCTTATCCTATAGCACCACACCTATAGTGATCCTTTCATTAAAGCCTTAAACAAGACAAAAGGAAAACAAAGAAAAATCATCCCAGATGAGGGAAACCATCAGTATGTACACAGCAGAGGCCAAAATGATTTATGCTGATTCATAGCCATGGGATTCATTTTATATGATGGAAAACAAAGGAAATCATCACAAAATTATGATTGGCTGCAGTTCAATGCATCAGTGTCACAGGTGGGACTGCAGAAATGGAAACTGGACCATGATTCGGATATATACACCATTGCAGATTTAAAACACATACCGGATTGGTTCTGGAGCTTTGACTGCCTGGCTGTGTGGTAGCCAGGGGGTGACTCTTGACCACCCCCTTGAATCATAGTCACCAAAAGCCCAATTTGTAACTTAAACAAGATAACATGTGGCTATTGTTAATAAATCAGTAAGAGTATGCCTAGGTTTGTTGCAGTCCTGTAGGATAAGCACTGAACTGTGAACCACAAAGTATTGGTTCAAACCCAGAACCTCTCCTCAGAAACCCTACACAGGGTCACTATGAATTGGAACCTACTCAATGGCATTTAACAACAACAGGCAAGTTCCTTAGTTCTCCATTCAAGCCTGAAGGAAAAATTGCCTTTCTTTAAATTTGCCCCAGACTTGTTTAAGCATTAGCTACACTGTTGGATTAATGATCAGAATGAACTAAAATGGTGTCTGAATTTATTTCAAGACTCCAAATGAAGTTAGGTTCCCCAATATAGACTGAAGCATTTAGAATTTAAGCCCTAATATGGTGTTCAATAAATATTTATTAATTGAGTAAGTGAATCCATGAATGAATAGTAGCTCTGAATGCCAAGTGAGTTACTAGAAGTAATCACACTTTGAAAAAAATCAGTTTCAATTTATCTAATGGATGATGAGTACACCAAACTCTAGGCTCAAAGGTATATAGAGGTTCCCTATATTGCTCTAGCTTTTTGATTGCCTCCACCTATCATAAAGGCTGGTCCTTACACTTTACAGGAGCAGTGTGCATCAGGAAAAGCACAGCAGCCCTGCTCCTATTGAGCGGTTCTTTTTGTTTTGCCAGCACTGGGGAACCTAACTAAATGTCAATAATTTCTCCAGGATGTCTGTTACCAGATGCTTTGTTTTTTTGTTTTTCATCAGATCAGATCAGAGAGCTAAGGAGTCTCGTGGGAGCTACTGGCTCCTGTTGCCTGAGTTTTCTAGTTTTTATGTGATCCCAAGTCTGCAAGCAGCACCTATGAGGTGCTTCCTTTGAATGAGAGCCCAAGAGCTCACCTAGATTGGCTTCCTGGGTCTTAAACCTGCATGCAATGACTAAGGTAAACCTTGGCAACACAAATCCCACAGCCATAAATTTCACTTACTTCTAGTAAAACACAGGCATCCAATTAAACCCATAATCCTATAAACTTGCCAGCAATCCACCTCACAGTTTAAAATGAAGACAGACAAGTGCACTAAATCAATAGCATTGAGGTTACAGCCTGCAGTTTGCATACTGTTCCTACGCTGAATCTTCTGCTATTCTTGTTGCTGTTTGTTTTCTGCGTGGATAGAAATAACAAATGCTTGTGTTTACTCTTCTGTTAGATTTTTCTGTGCAGTGGAGTGTGGCTGCACCCTAAGGGCAGCCAGATGTGGGGCATGCAAGAGCAGAAAGAGTTTCTTTCTTCCTCTGCCCACCCTCACTGTCCCCAATCTGGTTGGTAATTCTCTGTTCAGACCACAGATTTAGACTAGTAATCACGGGGTTGTTGTTCCATCAAAGATTACAACATAGAACAATTCTACAGGACAGACTAGAACTGCCTTATAGAGTAAGAGGGAGAAACTCAAGATTTCCTGTTGTGGGGACATTGGCCTCAAGGGCTTTATCTGCCCTCTAGCCATCACTGCCCACTAGGAACAATTTACACTAGGTTGGGTTGCTATGGTTATCCAATTTATAGGGGATTTGGTTTAAAAGATTAGCACATTTGAAAAGCCTGAAAAAAATGGTTAATTGTTTAAACATTTCAACAAGCAACAACCCTTTCAAACTTTTTAAGGCAGAGAGTTGGATATTACTTCCAGAACCTCCTTCAAGACTCATCTAATGTCTCATTGTGTGTCTTTTTAATATAAACCAAACTTACCTGATCATGAAATGAAAGTGAAGTTATCATTTTATCTTTGTACCATCATAGAAAAACAAAAAACAAGTGGATAATAAAAAGTTTCCGTGATCATGAATTATTGTCTCCCAAAGCTCACCTCACCTTTCTTTGCTAATGAGATACAGATTCAAAATGGGAAATTTGCATGATCAGTAAGGAAAATATATCTAATAACTATAAATTGGTGGCTGGAAAGATAGATAGATAGATAGATAGATAGATAGATAGATAGATAGATAGATAGATAGATAGATATAAAGATATTGTTGATGGATGGATGGATGGATGGATGGATAGATAGATAGATAGATAGATAGATAGATAGATAGATAGATAGATAGATAGATAGATAGATAGATAACTGCCATGGAATAAACTCTGACTCATGGCTATCTTATGTGCAACAGAAAGAAATTGTTCCTGGTCATGTGATATCTTCATAGTCATGTCAACCTCATCATTGTGGCTACTGTGCTAATCAATACATCTCAAAGAGGGTCTTCTTAACAATCATAGGCCCTCTCCACCAAACAATCTTCACCAAACCAACTGTCATCCTTCAGTGATTTATCCTTCCTGATACGAGTCTAAAGCAACTTAGTTAGTAAATTTTCTGTTGTGATCCATAAGGTTTTCATTGTCTAATATTGAGCCATTCTTAGTCTATCTTGAACTAGAAGCTTAATTGTGGGTTGACCTTGCTGGTATTTGACATACTGGAGGCATAACTTTCAGCATCAAAGCAGCATGCAACTCACCACAGTATGAGAAACTGACAGACAATTGGTGGAAGAAATACATTTGCATGAATAAAATGATGACCTGAATGACTTTTTTCTCTGTAAATTCCAAATAAGGGTTCTCAGTGAGCCTTATAAGTACTGTCATCTTTACTATAGACATTTTATGTACCAGGGCCTAGCATTAGCCAAGTCTTGTTCATTATTCAGGGATATGAGTCATATACAGAAGGAATACTCCTGGCAGCATGCATGTTTGATCCCTGAAAACAAAGACAATAGGGAGATAGGAAGGTTTTAAAAGACATTCTGGCTTATTTCTCAGGTAAGCATCTATTTTTCTCTTGTCTAGGAATCAGACAATACTTGAAGAGGATTGCTAAGAAAATTCAGCCAAATAAGAATATTCTTTCCTTAAAAACAACACAACTCATTAACACACACACAATTTTTACATATATATTCTCATACAGACATGACATTGTCAAATAGTGAACTTTGCTTCATTGGTCAAATCTTATGCTTCAAGACAGCAGAAGATAAAGTCTTTTTTGAAACTATTTCTCAGTAGGATTTCATGTGGACCAGAAAACAAATGCCACCTGATCCAGGACAAGGCAGCTAATTTGCAAAAATAGCTCCAAAATAAAGCAGCTGCTGCCAAGGTAGTTCTAATTCATGGCAGCCCAGTGGGTGTTTCAGCAGAACTGTGCTCCATAGAGTTTTCAATGACTAATTTTTTGGAAGTAAATTACCAAGCCTTTCTTCTAAGGCAACTCTGAGCACACTAGAACTTCCATCCTTTTGGTTAGCAGTCTTGAACGTTAGCCATTTGTACCACCCAGACAGTCCTTACGGATCAGAGACATCCAGATTAATATACATAATAATCTGAACTAGTGGTCTAGGTAAGGAGCTCTGGTAGCGTAGTGGTTACGAATCGGGCTGCAAACCTTAAGGTTAGCGGTTCGAAACTACCAGCCGCTCCGCGGGAGAAAGATGAGGCTTTCTACTCCCGTAAGGATTTACACCCTCGGAAACCCTGTACAGGGTCGCTATGGGTCGGAACCGACTCAACGGCACTTAACAACAACAACAACAAGTGGTCTAGGTAAATGACAAGGTGATTCCACTTGAATGCCACTGACCCATTGTCCTCAAATCGCTTCCAATTCATAGAGACCATTTAGGACAGACTAGAACTGCCCTAGAGAGCTACCAAGGCTGTGGGCCTGCAGGATAATGCGCTGGACTGCTTGGTCATTTTAAACGGCTGATTTGGTGGCTCAAACTCATAAGCCGCATCCCAGAAACCCTATGCAGGATCACTATGAGTTCGAGCCAACTGGATGGCACTTAACAACAATGCCTATGAAAGCAGAGAGCCACATCTTTCTCCCACAGAGGGACTGGTAGGTTCAAACGGCCAGCCTTTCAATTAGTAGCTGAGCACTTAATCACTGTTTGTTGTTGTTGTTGTTAAGTGTCATCGAGTTGGTTCTGACCCATAGCGACCCTACATAGGGTTTCCAAGGCTATAATCTTTACGGGAACAGAAGGCCTCATCTTTCTCCCATGGAACCGCTGGTAGTTTCAAACTGCTGACCTTGAGGTTAGCAGTCCAGCTCGTAACCACTACGCTATCTATCAGAGCTCCTTGTGAAAGTGCCATCAAATCGTTTCTGACTCATATCAATCCTATATAGGGTTTCCAAGGTATAATTGGTGAGTTTGAACCGCCCACCTTTAGGTTCAAACTGACCTTGCTGTTTATCCTATGGTGCCAACCAGGACTCTTTAACCACCTGTTGTTGTTGTTGTTAAGTACTTTCGAGTCTGTTCGGACTCATAGTAACTCTATATAGGGCTTCCTAGGAGCAGCTGGTGAGTTTGTACTTCCGATCTTGTGGTTTGCAATTGCACCACACCAGGAAGTCTTGTTTCATTTCTAAGACAACCCCATGCCTTTTATTACTTTTATTCCTGTTTTATAAGTGAGGTGTTATAACCAGAACTGAGACATAAACTTGGGTCTTCTGATTCTGTAGTTTGAATTCTGGACCAGTGTCCATGTAACCCTACTAGACATGAACTGATTTGACACTAAAGAGGACTAACCCATGTACTATTTGACAAGTGAGCACAAGATGACATTATCTGCAGACTCAGACCCAGAGAAGTAGCCTGAGCAATTCTTTTACTCCAACCTGGTGAGAAGGATAAATCCCACAAAAATTATAGAATTCAAGCTTATTATTGTTGTTAAGTGCCATCGAGTCAGTTCCAACTCATATTGAGCCCATATAGGGTTTCTGAGGTGAGGTTGATTGGGGGTTAGCAGTTCAGTTCTTATCTTACACCAGAAATCAGGTATTGTGGATAATCCCTTGGACATCAGTACATGGAAAATATATAGATATATATGCCTATATCTGTCATTAAAGTAACCCAATTTTTCTAAGCTGCTAATAGGATTATTCAAAATGTTTAAAGCCAAATCTCAAATCCTGTTATTGGTTTGCCAAAGAAACTAAGTCCTTTTTTTTATTATTATTTTTTATATCTTTCTATGAATGTTGATTCTGAGTCATTCATAGATGGGTGCCAATTTGTTAGCTTTGCTGGTCATCCAATATCCAATGATTTACTGAGTCCAGGATGTTTCACCAGTATCTGAGTCTGTTGGCACTGGTCCCTTCCTTTAGTTACCCTTTAACTCTCCCCTGGACTGCCTTACCCCTTCCTTGCTTCACTACCAAAACACAGAATACTCTAAGGCTAATTCAGCATGTCTCCCTGAGGATACAGATAATAATTATAATCTTCTACTTAACACTTCTGGAGTCTTGGTGTGGTGCTGTAGGATAAGCACTGGATTGTTAATTGCCAGTTTAGTGGTTCAAACCCATCAGCCACTCGTTGGAAACCCTAAGTAGTTTCACTATGAGTCAGAACCCACTCAACAGCATTTAATAACAATAACAAATACAACTTAACACTTCTATTTAGGGGTCTTGGTGTGGAGCTATAGGATAAGCATTGGACTGCTGAACATAAGGTCAGTGGCTCAAACTCACCAGCTGCTCCTCAGAAACCCTATACAGGGTTGCAGTGAGTTGGAATTGGCTCAACAGTACTTAACAACGACATCCTTGCACTCATGTAGTCAGCTTGGACAACTGCTTAAAGGTTATTTTGTTAGTTCTCTGAGGTCATTGAACACATTCTAAATGCTCAGTGAGCATTTTATATCTGAAAGTAGTAACAAACAACTGAATGAAACATATCAGTAAGTCTTATTTCTCCTCAGGCAATTCTTGTTTTCACTTGTCATACTTCTATGTGTTGATCCTAAATACAAATCACTAAAATTGAAGTCACCTATTGTCCTACTTCATGTATCTCATGTGTTACAAATACTGTTAGAACAATACAGTGTAAATAACAATGATTTTTATTTTAGAATATTATTTCCCTTTGTAACCTCATAATATGGTTGTGGTAGTAGTTGGGCGCCAATTCTGTATAGGGTTTCTGGGGCTATAAATCTTTACACGAGTAGAAAACCTCATCTTTCTCCCATGGATTGACTGGTAAGATTTGAACTCACCTTGCAGTTAGCAACCCAGCTCATACAGTATGCATACCTTGGAACGGTCAGCCATTCAAGATCGAAAGAGCAGCATTTACCTAAAGACAAAATTCAGAGGGGTTGGAAAAGAAGGGAAAATGGAAACCAAAATCACAGGAATTAAGTGTTTTAAATGTTACATTGAGGGGGTTGCAGGTGTAGATCATGTATTATAATATGCAGGGACCAGATGGGACTGTTTCATTCATGGTTTTATGCCTAGGACCTACTATTGTAATTTGAACATAGTAGGCTTTTGTTTCTTAAAAGAATTAACTCCAGCAATTCAGATGAGGTTAGAAATAAAATGTGAAAGTGATGTCATTGTAAAGAAACACTCTTTTATGACTTTCCGGATGCATACCACATTCCAGATGAGGTCTACTTTATTGAACAGATAAGACTCATTTGTAGCTGGCAGCATCTATTTGTACACATCTGCATCCAAGTAATTAATGACAACTGCTTAGAAGCAGCCTGTTCCCATAAGAAGGCAGTATCTGTGTGCTTAAATTTGATAGATATGGTCCAGCTAATAGGAAAACTTGGCTATATAGTCTTGTACTGTTCTCTTAGTTTTTTCACATGTGAGAGTCTTTTCAAACAAACTGTAAACTCCTTAACAAGAATTCTACATTTTATCTCTAAATTAAAATTCTAAGAAGTTCAAACATTTATTTCAGGTTATTCTAAACAAAGAAGATTCTATTGATGCATGGAATAAGGGGTATGTGTGTGTGTGAGAGAGAGAAAGAGAGACTGTGAGAGTCTACTTCCATTGTCCCTAGCATACATATCAATAATGAGTTAGAACCTTATATAGTCTTTTATTTCAGGTGAATAATATATTTCTGTTGTATCCTTGTTATTTTCTCTTTCATATGCATTATCTGAAATATTCATTCTGTGAGAGTAGGAAATAGAACCTGTTTTGCTTATTGCTGAATTAGTACTTTGTTGTTGTTGTTGTTGTTAAGTGCCGTTGAGTCGGGTCCGACCCATAGCGACCCTGTACAGGGTTTCCAAGGGTGTAAATCTTTACGGGAGTAGAAAGCCTCATCTTTCTCCGGCGGAGCAGCTGGTAGTTTCGAACCGCTGACCTTAAGGTTCACAGCCCGATTCGTAACCACTACGCTACCAGAGCTCCTTGAATTAGTACTTTAGTCAGTGCTAAAACACTCAGCTGCCAAACAAAAGGGCAGTGGTTTGTAAGCCACCATCCACTCCATGGGAGAAAGATGTGGCAGTCTGTTTCTGTAAAGACTGAAGAACTGAAAACCCTCTGAGACACTTCTACTCTGTTCTACAAGGTCACTAGGAGTCAGAATCCTCTTGATGGCAGTGGACTTTGGGGGTGTTTGCATAGCACAATGTGTGTGATTCATTGAAGAGACTCAGTAGTATCAGCTGAATTTACATATATTTTTAATCCTGTGGGTATGGATAGGCAATGATGGCTCCATGGTAAAATTCTTGTCTTCCACTCAGGAGACTAGGATTGAATTCCCGGTCAATGCACCTCAAACAAAACCACTATCCATCCGTCAGTGAAGGTTTCAGTGGAGCTTCCAAACTAAGATGGACTAGGAGACAAGGCCTGGCAATCTCCATCTGAAAACCAGTCAATGAAAATGCTGTGAATTACAACACTCCAATCCAAAACCCATCATGGAGATGCTAGCATTTCTTTCCATTGTGCATTGGGAACTTCTAACAATACCAGCAATAGATTTAGACCACTGGATTTTCTGCTGCTTTACTCTGGCCCAATAATTTACCAGACTCATGGTAAGTACCTGCAAAATAAATTCCTGTTGATTTTCCAGACAGAATAGGTCTTGCCCAGTCAATGCTTTCCTTTGGGTCCTTTTCCTCCAGCTAGGCTCTTCTTGGGAACTAAAATCTTGCCAGAAGTGTCAGTGAGCACAAAGTTTATCTGTGGGCAGTTTTTATTTTTTGTTTTGTTTTAAAGATGCCCAAACAAGCAAGGGGCCTAGGAACTAGATGGAATTGGGCACTGACTAGTTCAAAGGGTATTCTACAGGTCTGAGCTCTGCTGTATTCCTGGGGAGAAGCACACTCCGTATCTCAGCTCAGCTCCCTCGGGCAGTTCCAGAGTTAATTCTTTGAGCATTTATTCCTGTACTTTTCCTGCTCCCAGATAACTCAGAAATGGTTGGATTAAGAATTTCAAACTTGGCCTTTAGGTAATCCTCAGTACAGAAGGCAGCAGAGTTAAATTTGAAAGGAAAAATGACTAAAAGATAAAGAAGTTCTGAAGCAGCATGAAGAGCTGGCACTCCTTATTTCAGGGAACATTTTTAAACTCCTTTTCATCAATTCAGTTCTTTTATGTTCTGCATATTCACCATAGACCATGTGATGTGAGTGTCAGAGGGGAGATTTGAAGACTCACACATGTGGAATATTGCAACTAGAAGCATCACAAGTTTTCAGCTCTGGCTCTTGGCTTAACAATCTGGGCTAAGATCCTGATCTTGCCACTTGCAAACATTGGGCAAATGGCTTAATTCTCAGAACCTATTTCTCAACTATAAAATGGAAGTGTTAGTTGTGCCTATCTGACAAAGTTGTTGTGATTTTGTCCATGGTAATACTTACTAAAGGGCAAGGTAAAGAGTAACAGTTGATGAACAGAATCCATATCCAATATGGATCATCACCAATACCCATCATCATTGTCATCATTCTTAAGGAAGCACTCCCTCCACTTGCTCGCCTTTTCCTGTCACCACAGCATATCAGAATGCCTCTATCTTACTTGTTCACCACCATTGTATTTCCCTTCTCCCCACCCTGGTTTATACTATGTCCACCTATTGATTGGATTAGGACAATTGCACCAAGGCTGGTCTCTTGGCCACCGGAACCTCCCTGTCTCTAGTGTTCCTGCTCAACTCTTCTTTTTCAGCTTTGCTTCTTTTACTCTGCTACATCACTGCTCAGGTCAGTTTGTACGTTACAAGCACAAGATAGTCATTAGAATTTCTCTAACATGTGATAGCCTCTTCTAGGGACTTGGTTAATCAGACACTGCCATATTAACAATCAATGTACAGTGCACTGATGGAGAGCTAACAAATCTTGGATCTGTTCATGTGAGTTTTAGAAAGTTATTCAAACTCACTGGGAACTCAATATAATCGGTAAAACAAACCAGTTGCCAGGAAGTCGATTCTGACTCATAGTGACCCTATAGGACTGAATAGAAAGGTCATTGAGTCAATTCCAACTCATGACAATTGTGTGTATTCCAGAGAAGACTTTAGCTCTGTAGGGTGTTTGTGGATGTAATCTATATGGAAACAGATCATTAGGCCTTTCTTCTGCAATGCTGCTGCTGATCTTTTATTGTTGTTAAGTACTGTGGAGTCGGTTCCAACTCATAGTGACCCTGAACAGGGTTTCCGAGGCTGCAAATCTTTATGTCTTTCTCCTGCAGAACAGCTGGTAATTTCGAACTGCTGAACATGAGGTTAGCAGCCCAATCCATAACCACTACGCTACAAGAGCTCCTGTTCTTTTGTTAGGTGCCATAAAGTCAATTCCAACTCATAGTGACGCTACGCACAACAGAATGAAACACTTCCTGGTCCTCCGCCATCCTCATAATTGTTATATTTGAGCCCTTTGTTGCTGCCACTGGGCCAATTCATCTCATTGTGGATCTTCCTTTTTTTTTTGGCTGGACCTCGACTCTACCAAATATAATGTCCTTTTCCAGGGACTGATCCTTAGAACTCACTGTAGGATAAGCACTGGACTGTAATCCCCACAGTTCAAATCCACCAGTCCTTCCTTAGAAACTCTATACAGGGTCACTATGAGTTAAAACCAACTCAACAGCACATAACAACAACAGGGATCTTTTCATTTAAGAAAAAAACAAAACTTGCCATTGCAAGAATTTTTACATGTACAATTTAGTGACATTAATTATATATGCTGTGTGCTCTCTGTTCTTGTTGTTGCTCTGTGCCTTTGAGTTGGTACCCATTATGCACAGCAGAATGAAACACTGCCTGATCCTGGCCCAACCTCACTACTGTTGTCACACTTGAGTCCATCGATGCTGCCACTTGGCCAATCCATCTCTTTGGGGGGTCTTCCTCTTGTTCCCTGACCCTCCATCTTACCAAACATGATATCCTTCTTAAGTGACTGGTCCCTCCTGACAATATGTCCAAAGTATGAGACGAAGTTTGTCCATCTTGGCCTCCAAGGAGCACTCTGGCTGCACTTCTTCCAAAACGTATCTATTGGTTCTTTTGGCAGCTCATGGCACTTTCAATACTCTCCTCCAACATCATAACTCAAAAGCATCAATTCTTCTATAATCTTCCTTATTCACTGTCCAGCTTTCACATGCATATGAAGCTATTGAAAATACCATGGCTTGGGTCAGGTGCACCTTAGTCCTCAAGCTGGCATCTTTGCTCTTAAACACTTTAAAAAGGTCTTGTGCAGCAGATTTGCCTAATGCAATACATCGTTTCATCTCTTGACTACTGCTACATTGAGTGTTGATAGTTTATTCAAGAAGAATGAAGTCCTTGACAACTTCAATCTTTTCTCTGTTGATAAGAATGTTGTTTATTGGTCCAGTGGTGAGGATTTTTGTTTTCTTTA
>NW_006409056.1:207990-235964 GCF_000296735.1 Chrysochloris asiatica | reverse complement strand
ATGTTGACTGTGTTCTTCCTTTTTGGTTTTCTGATTCCAGATCTTTGCACATTTTGTTGTAATATTTGGCTTTATCTTCTCAAGCTGATCGTTGAAATTTTCTGTTCAGCTCTTGGACCTCCTCATTTCTTCCATTTGCTTTAGCATCTGTACACTGGAGTGCAAGTTTCAGCATGTCTTCTGATAACCATTTTGAATCTTTTCCTTCTTTCTTGTCTTCTTAATGACTTCTTGCTTTCTCCATGCATGATGTTTTTGATGTCATCCCATAACTCTTCTGGTCTTCAGTCTTTAGTGTTTAATGTATCAAATCTGTTCCTCAAATGATCTCTAAATTCAGGTGGGACATATTCAAGGTCATATTTTGGCTCTTGTAGATTTGTTTTCATATTCTTCAGCTTCAGTTTGAATTTGCGTATAAGTAACTGATGGTCTGTTCCACAATCTGCCCCTGGCCTTGTTTTGACTCATGATATGGAGTTTTTCCATGGTCTCTTTCCACAGATGTAGTCAATTTGAATTCTATGTATTCCATCTGGTGAGGTCCATGTATATAGTCATCTCTTATGCTGTATAAAGAAGGTATTTGAAATGAACAAATCATTCATTTTGCAGAATTCTGTCATGTGTTCTCTGGAATCATTTCTATCACCAAGGCCATATTTTCCAACTACTGATCCTTCCTCTTTGCTCCCAACCTTGCATTCCAATCACCAGTAATGATCAATACATCCTGATTGTATGTTTGATCAATTTCAGATTGAAGAAGGTGGTAGAATTCTTCTTTTTCTTCCTCACTGGCTTTAGAGTTTGGTGTGTAAATTTGAATAATAGTGGTATTAACTGGGCTTCCCAGTAGGCACATGTATATTATCCTATTATATACAGCATTGTACCTCATGACTGATCTGGATATGTTCTTTTTGGTGATGAATGCAACACCATTCCTCTTCAATTTGTAATTCCCGGCATAGTAGACCATGTGGTTGTCAGATTCAAAATGGCCCATACCAGTCCATTTCACCTCACTAATCCCTAAGATATCGATGTTTATGCATTCCATTTCATTTTTGACAACTTCCAATTTTCCCAGATTCATACTTCATACATTCCATGTTCTGATTTTCAGTTGATGTTTACAGCTGTTTCTCTTTATTTTGAGTTGTATCCCATCAGCGAATGAAGGTCCTGTGGGATTTTCTCCCACAAGCTTTACTCCATTTGCTTTCTCATGGTGAACTCTACTTTAAGGAGGCAGCTCATCTACCCCAGTTGCATTTTGAGTGCCTTCCAACCTGAGGGACTCATTTTTCAGCACAAGCTCTGGTAGTATAGTGGTTATGAATTGGGCTGTGAACTGCAAGGTCAGCAGTTCGAAACTACCAGCTGCTCTGCGGGAGAAAGATGAGGCTTTCTGCTCCCGTAAGGATTTACAGCCTTGGAAAACCCTGTTCAGAGTTGCTATGGGTCCGAACCGATTCAACGGCACTTAACAACAACAACAACATATATGACATTGTTTCTCTGCTATTCATAACATCTTAAAATTCATAAGATCTCTAGATAGCTTAAAATTGACTTTTAATATTAGATAATTTCATGTGGCTTAAATATTGTAGTCATGCAGAAGTAGTTTTTAAACACAAATACTCTGTATCAAGGTTACTCATATTCTAATGTGAATTTGATTTTCAGGTACTTTTCCCATCCAACAAAGAGACTTAGGCTAGATTCTGTGCTTAGAGAGATAACAAGACAAACACTACAGAAAAAACTTATCTAGGGCCTCCTGAACACAAATTTCCTCATTGTCAAAGTATTGCCCTTGACCAAATGCACTGTGGTATCCTCTAAATGTGTCTAAGCAGCACATGCCCCACCATCCAAACCTTCAGAACTATGGGAGAAGAGACTATGCAGACCATTAAAATTCATTCTTAGGACCCCTGTGACAGTTAGTGTTTTGTATCAACTTGATCTGGCCAGAATTCCCAGTGGTTTGGACGTTGAGATGTGGTTATGCCCTATTACAGGCATAGCTAACTCTATGAAGATTGGCTTTGGACAGCCAGTCAATTGAAAGAATGCTTCCTTGGGGGTGTGGCCTGCTCCCAATATAATGGACAGGCAGGGAAGGCTCACTATATTCAGCTGGTGCTGCAATTCTGAACCATTTCCTTGATATAAACTTATACAAATATAAGTTTCAGTGGTTTTGCTTTCTAGAAAACCCAGCCTAAGACATGTGGTACCTAGAAAGTGGGTTTCTAGAGAAAAAAAAAAAAAAATCACAAAGATGTGTTTTCTAAATTGATTATTAAGGCTGAGTAATTTTAAAGGCATTGATAATTCTTCCTTCACTAGTAAAGAAGATTGTAGGGTGGAGGCATTTCTGAGCTCTGCTTCACAGAATTGGACATCGGCTGATTTTGAGTTTGGTTCTACTTCCTCCTTGTGGAGTCAGTCAGACATGCCCACACTTGGCATCTGAAGTGGGATTCATTGCAATGGCTCCAGACTTATGGAAGCATGAGGTTTTGTAAGAGAAAAAACAAAGGGGCACAGGAAATGAAACTTTGTATTTTTAGATGGTTATTTTGGTTTTTGTTACCTGTAAAGGCTGAAACAAATGTAAGAGATAAAATGCTTCAGCTAAGGGGAGAAAAGCAGCTTCTGGATTTGCCTAAAGCAGATGTCAGCATGGTTAAACTAGATGACTGATAAGGGGTCAGGGCCTTGCCAGAGGCCCAAAGCCATATGCATAAGAATGAGGTTAGTCAAAAGGTGATGAAAAGATTGAACTTGAGTGTTTTAAAAGATTTATGTGTTTGACTCTGGTAGCTTAGTGGTTACAAATCGAGCTGGGAACCTTAAGGTCAGTGGTTCGAAACTACCAGCCGCTCCGCGGGAGAAAGATGAGGCTTTCTACTCCCGTAAGGATTTACACCCTCAGAAACCCTGTACAGGGTCGCTATGGTCGGCTCCGACTCGAAGGCACTTAACAACAACAACCTTTTGGATATTGATTTTACCTGCTTATTATTGAAAAATAAAAATAGACATACATGTGTGATAGAAGTGGATATTAGAAATTATGATTACATAGTGTAAGCCTATCTTCAGCCTGCACTTGATTAGATTTTCTAAAAGGGAATTTAAATTTGCCTAGAATATTCTAAGTTGGGACATTCACATTTGAAAAGACAATGCAGATCAACCCAGAAATGCTGAGAGAATAGGAGACTCATGTACAAAAAAAAAAAGTAGACTGGCTTTTGAGTTTCAAGCAAGCTGTTTGCCTTGGAGGCATCAAGGCAGTAAAAGTCTGCCTATCAGATAAAACCACCTTCTAGCTCTGGTAGGATAGTGGTTACCAGTCGGGCTGCCAACCTCAAGGTCAGCAGTTCAAAATTACCAGCGGTTCCAGGGGAGAAAGATGAGGCGTTCTGCGCGGGTAAAGATTTACAGCCTCAGAAACACTGTGCAGGGTCACTATGAGTCAGGACCGTCTCCACAGTACTTAACAACAACAACAGGACTGAAAGTTAAAGGGAGCCAGCAGCTAGTATGCTCACTGAGGATTTCCTGAATCTACTTGTGAGTTGTTGTTGTTAAGTGCCGTCAAGTCGGTTCCGACCCATAGCGACCCTGTACAGGGTTTCCGAGGCTGTAAATCTTTACGGGAACAGAAAGCCTCATCTTTCTCACGCAGAGTGGCTGGTAGTTTCGAATTGCTGACCTTAAGGTTCACAGCCTGATTCGTTAACCACTACGCTACCAGAGCTCCTTACTTGTGAGTAGCGTGGGGTAAATGCAGCAATGAAAACAGGGGCTGAATTTTGACATGTTCTATTAGTACCCATGGAGTCATGGTGTGACGCTGTTGGTTAATACGCCAGACTGCAAAGCCGTTTGAACGCAAGGTTGCACAGTTCAAGCTCACCAGCTCCTCCTCAGAAACCCTATACAGGGTGGCTATGGGTCGGAACCGACTCGACAGCACTTCACAACAACAACAACAATTAGCACCCATTGACCTTGCGATGAGAGAAAGAAGAGAAAGGACTGGCTGGTTTGAAGTTTAGGGAATTGTGTGAACACCTGAGCCCATGGGCACTAATTTAGGACTTGGGGGCTAGGGCTGAGAGTGAAGGGGCCAACTCGTCTGAAGTGCAGGGAGCTATGTGTGAACTCCCAAATTTGAAGCTGGTACCCATTTGACCAAGGTTGGATGACTAGGGCTAAGCTCATCAGACCCAATCAGATAAAGATAAAGATGTTTGATACTATGAGCAAGTGTAAATTGTTACAATTTTATTTACTAGACTTTTGTTTATGGATACAATTGCTCAAAATTCCAAACTGAATGGAAGATCCTTCAGATCAAGGAACATGCTCGTCTCCTCAGTGTGCTGGGTTAATAGAGATGGGCTATTTAAACATTGTTGTTGTTGTTGTTGTTATGTGCCGTGGAGTCAGTTCCGACTCATAGCGATCCTGCACAGGGTTTCCAAGGCTGTTAATCTTTACGGGAGCAGAATGCCTCATCTTTCTCCCGCGGAGCAGCTGGTAGTTTCGAACTGCTGACCTTGCGGTTCGTAGGCCGATCGTAACCACTACGCTACCAGAGCTCCTGGCTATCAGAAATTATGGGAAGGGAGACTACAAAGTCATGAAGTGGCTGGTTTACAAGTTTTCATGGGTATGCTTAGTTTCACAATGAGGAGGGCTTAGGTAGAATCCCCACTGAATAGTTTTCCTCTTTTCCAGATGGGTCTGGGGAAAGGGAGTGGGGGAAAATGCTGATAGGATTTTATAATTTAATGATGAGTAATTGTTAGCAGGATTAATTGTGACTCAAAACTGTAATTGTAGATGTTTAAAAGTTGTAGTTGCTGTCAGGTGCCATGGAGTTGGTACCAACTCATAGCAAACTTATGCACAGCATAACAGAACACTGCCCGATCCTGGGCCAACCTCACTACTGTTGCCACGCTTGAGTCCATCGATGCTGCCACTTGGCCAATCCATCTCGTTGGGGGTCTTCCTCTTTTTCTCTGACCCTCCACTTTACCAAACATGATATCCTTCTTCAGAGACTGGTCCCTCCTGTCAATGTCTGAAGCATGAGAGACGAAGTTTGGCCATCTTGGCCTCCAAGAAGCACTCTAGCTGCACTTCTTCCAAAATGGATCTATTAGTTCTTTTGGCAGCCCATGGCACTTTCAATATTCTCCTCCAACACCATAACTTGAAAGCATCAATTCTTCTATGGTCTTCCTTATTCACTGTCCAGCTTTCACATGCATGTGAGATTATTGAAAATACCATGGCTTGGGTCAGGTGCACCTTAGTCCTCAAGCTGACATCTTTGCTCTTCAACACTTTAAAAATGTCTTGTGCAGCAGATTTGCCTAATGCAATACATCATTTGATTTCAGTTGTTGTCGTTAAGTACTGTGGAGTTGGTTCCGACTCATAGTGACCCTGCACAGGGTTTCCGAGGCTGCAAATCTTTATGGGAGCAGAATGTATCATCTTTCTTCTGCAGAACCACTGGTAATTTTGAACTGCTGACCATGAGGTTGGTAGCCCGACTCATAACCACTACACTGCCAGAGCTCCTTTTGATTTCAGTAGGGAGTAGTTATTGTTCCATTTCAAAACAGATAATTCCAGATCTATCAAGAAAGGAAAAAACATGAGTGGAGTATGAGATCCCTACCTAGAAAAGTGGTGACAGCAGAGATGGTGGCAGAGCTGTTGGAATGGAGAGACAAAGCAGCTGTGAACTAGACCCATTCACTGAGTAAAGCTGTGTGCCTATGGACAGGAAGCTGGCTTGTAGAATGTGCCCTTTGGACATTTAAATGAATACATTTTTTTGTTTATGTGTGTGCATAAAATATTTTTGCTCAGTTCACTTGTGAAATATTAAGATGTTAATGGAGCCAGTGTGTTTTTTGATTACATGCATTTTAGTTATATCCTGTTAGGTACAAGTATGGATTTACAGTTTGGTATAACCAAACTGATAAAGGGTTGACTATGATAATTAGTGTTTTGTCTCAACTTGACTGGACCAGCATTCCCAGTGGTTCAGCAGTGGAGATGTGATATACAACCATAGTTAATTCTATAATGATTGGCTGTGAGCACACATAGTTAACTTTATGGTGATTGGCTATGATTAGGCATCGTTAACTCTATGATGATTGGCTCTAAGCAGACAATCAATTGAAAAGATTCTTTTTTTTCAGAGTGTGGCCTGCTCCCAATATGAGACACCTGGGTAAGGCTTGCTCTTTTCTGTTTGAGACCTGGAACTATATAATTGTGAGCCATTTCCTTAATATAAACATTGTGTGTGTATGTGTGTGTGTTTGTTTGCTTGTTTGTTCCCAATGGTTTTACTTCTCTAGAAAACCCATCCATGTAGAGAAGAATTGTTCTGTAATTTTTCAAAGCTGCAACTTTCTGAAGCAGATCACCAGTTCTGACTTCTGAGGCACCTCTGGATGAATAATTTGCACCACCCAAGGAAATGTTGTTTTCAACTAACTACCCAGAATGAAGACCTATCTTGAGAAGATCAATGCTATGATGCCTAGCTTCTGCTCAAAGCAGAGCAGAAACCTCTGCATGGAAAAGGATAGTCAAATGGGGAGGAGTTTTGGTTGTGTATTCAAAACTCAGTCTGAGGAAAAATTCATAGACCTCTGCAATTCCAGAGAAGTTTTATTATCTTTCTTGATCTTTATTGTTATTGTTATACTCTCTAGTCTCTTAAATTAGAATTCTCCTCCTATTTTTATGCTTATTGTCTTTCATGGCATTGATCTATTTATATTTTTAGTGTTCCATCCAGTTGTCTTCAAGAATGTCACCTGTATTAGTTTTATGTTGTTATGAAACAAATTGCCATCAACTAGAATAAAGGAGCCCCAGTGTAATAGTGAGTTACACACTGGGTTGTTATCCACAAGGTCAGCAGTTCTAATCCACCAGCCACTCCATGGGAAAAAGATGAGAATTTCTGCTCCCTTAAAGACTCAGTACCCTATGTAGGATTGTTATGACTCAGAACCAACTTGGCAGTTCATAGTAGCAGCAGCGGAGGCTTAAAAAACTCCCATTTGTTATCTCACTGTTTTCTCTTGGGCAGGAGTCTGGAAACAAGTTAGCTGGGCCCCCTGATCAGGGTTTCAGACTAAAATTAAGGTGTTGACTGGGCTTGTGATCTCACTTGAGGTAAGGGTCCTCTTCTAGGTTTTAAAAGAATTTAATTTCATGTAGCTGTAGGTCTGAGGCTTTCAGCTCCTAAGGGCGACCCATTCTTCTTTGCCACATGGCCCTGTCCACAGCACAGCAGGTTGTATCTTCAAGGATAAAAGGAGAATGTCTGCTGCTCTTTCTCTCCCCAGGAAAAGGGCTCAGCCTATATTCAAGGTCTTCCTTAAAGTCAATTAGGACTGTAATTACACATGTAAATTCTTTTCATCTTTGCCATCTATGTTACATAATCAAGGGAGTGACCATCCCATCATTCACAGGTCCTGCTCATTAAGGTCAGTGTTTATACTCATACAACCTGTGGATAACAGGAGGCATCAATCTTTGGGCCCATCTTAGAATTTGTCTGTAACATCATTTATTCTGGACTTATTCCTCAGGTTACAAAATTTGGCAACCAGATTTCATAGTCTTCTATTTTGCTGGTTCTCAGTTACCCACTTACACTCACTAACACATTCAACCCATCGTATCAGAGGCTCCAGGCATCCCATTTTATGTCTTCACAGAAGAGCAGAAGAGAGGAAGGATCACCTTCATATTTGTCTAGTAACTCTACTCCTATCACAATATTAGCTGACCTGAATGGGCACCTCCCCAATGAGGTCCCCCATGAGAGTATGTTGTTGTCAAGTGCCTTCAAGTTGATTCCAACACATAGCGAACCTGCATAGGGTTTCCAAAGAGCAGTTGGTGAGCTTGAACCACCAACTCTATAGTTCAAACGACTTTGCAGTCTGATGCATTAACCCACAGCACCACATGTCCTGGAATAAGACTTCATGGATTCAGATTCTGATTCCAGCACTTACTAGCTCTGTGTCTTTGAGCAAGTGACAAAACCCTCTGTTTTCTTATATGTAAAATATGACTATATGTATCATTCCAACCCTAACATTTTGAGGACCTGTAGCAAGAGCACAAATGGAAGTGTATATACCACATATTGAAATATTTAATTGTTAAAAATCAAATTTACAGATTATTAAATAAAACATGTTCTATCCTCTTACCTTGATAAATATACTTTTTTAAATAAAGACTTGGAAGCCCAAAATTTGAATTTAGAATTCTTGGTCTCCTTGGAGTTCCTCTCTGAAATGTTATACCATAGGGAAGAACCTCCCAGGCTTCTGTTCATGCTTTACACTCCCCCCACCCTCTTCTCTAGCCCCTCGTTCCATTCCACATACAAAGTCACCTATAAAGAAGTTTGTGGACAGCCTAGTCCACATGAAAAGCTTTTTCCACAGCCATGCAAATGACCATCCCTAACCTAAAGACCTAGTATCACACCATGGTCACATTCTGCTGTCAGAAGGAAAGGCTTAAGTGTAAGACCTGCTTAGAAGGTGGAATTGGCTCAGAAATATTGGAGAAGAAAATTCCAGAGTCCCAGGCACCTGAGAGCTATATCCCATTGGCCCCATGGAAAAGCTCTTTATTCTTTGAAGAAGGACATGGAAGAATAGATCTGCTACAATAGGGAGCCCACGGTGAACTTTCTTGTCTGAATCTAAGAGCAACACAGACCTGTCTCAGAGGACTGCATTGAGAAATAAATGAGAAAACAGTATTAAATTCTTGGACCAGTCTTTGGTATATGCCAAGAACTTGATATATGTTAACTACTATTCTTTTTATTCTTAGAACTCTTATGCATTGAGAGGTGGATAAATGGGTGAACATAAGTGCAGTTTCACTAGCATCTGGCACAGAATCCCTTCCTAGTACTTCTGCATTTTCTAGCATATTCTCAAATCTGAAGGCAAACGTGTTGTTGTCATGTTCCATGGAGTCAGTTCCGACTCATAGCAACCCTGTACAGGGTTTCCGAAGCTGCAAATCTTTACGGGAGCAGAAAGCCTCATCTTTCTCCTACGGAACAGCTTGTAGTTTTGAACTGCTGACTGTGAGATTAGTAGCCCAATTTTTAACCACTATGCTACCAGAGCTCCTTGAAGGCAAACATAGAGGTAAAGAAAAGACTTCTGCAGCCAAGTTGTTGTATTGCCAAATCAGTTTATGTAGCTAGAGTGACGTTATATTCTCTAAGTCATGCAAGTCAAATTAAAACTCCTTATCTTCCCCTATCTCAAATAGAGCCTGTCTGATCAAACCACTGATCACAGGCAGACACAACACACACATCTCCCCATGTTTGACACCCCAGATTCCTTCTTTATTTGGACTTTATTCATTTGCTCTCTCTGAATCCTTCCTTCTATTTCTGAGTTATCATTAATTACAGGATAAATCAAGAATACATGCTAATCTGGGGGATCTTGTCTTTGAAATGCTTCTTTCGGCTTCCCAGTTTATGGAGAGCTGCGTTGTGAAGGCAAATGCATCTCCGGCCGGCAGACTTTGTCTTCCTTAGAATTTAGGTGTGATCTATATTCAAATGACAGTTTAATGAGCCTTTTCCTATTTCCAGAAACCTTATCACATCATTAAAGCGTAGAAATGAATAATACATCTAGCAGTTGGATTAAGCTGAACCTGAGACCTGATGCATCTTCAAAGAGGGAAAAAAAATGGAGCAGAGTCAAAACTGAGAGATGTTGAGCTGAAGAGAAGGGGTTAAATGAGGGGGGTCAGGAGAGGCTATTTTTATTCTGATGTATCAACATAAGTAAATGTCATCAGCGTTTTAACGACTTCAAGAGGCATTTCTATTTCTCTGAGCATGATTTGGAAGAGAATTTTGAAAAACGATCTGCCATCAGCTAAGGATGAAGAGTTTACCTGCCATGACTTCATGGTGAGCCAGCTACTCAGCTGCCTGCATTAGTGCCCACACCAGGGGTCTGGAGCTCACAGCATTCCTGCTCTGTTGCCTCCTAGTTCTGCATCCTTGGGCTAAGTAGCTTAGCCTCTTTTAGCTCTGTTTTTCCACCTGTGAGACATATAAATCAAACATGTAAATAATAATGCATACACCTTCTTTCAGGGGATGCATAAAGGAGCCATGAGTAAACCTAGATCAAATTCTTAGCACAGGTCCTGGCACACAATGAGAGCACACTAAATATCCTGTGTGATTTTTCACTCCTTGGTATCTTTGCACACGCTCTTCCCTCTGCAGGAGCTGACCTTCTTCCCCTTTGCCCAAGCCCACTCTGGAGCTTCACTCCTGAGCCCTTTCTCTCCTGATAAACTACTACTCAATCATCATAAACCCTGACATCCTTAGTCAGAATCAAGTCCATCTTTCTCTAAATCATTTGCTATCAATTCAGTCATAACTCATGGAAACCTTAATTGTGTTATAGTAGCACAGAACTTCATATGGATTTCCATGACAGTTTTTCTCAGAAGTAGGTTGCCAGGTCTTTCTTCCAAGGTACCTCTGAATGGGCTCAAACCACCAAACTTTCAGTTACCAGCTATGGCCTTAACTCTTTGCCCCAAGTGGGACTTTGCATCACCACAACATGATAGTCAAATGAGTCCTGACATTTTGGAAGGCAGAGGTAATGGCAGGTCTCCAAGTGTCCATAGACCTCTCTGTTCAGTGCTGAAATATATATATGGTGGTGATATGATGCTGTTTATTGCCCCAGAACAAAACCCCTGGGTCAGTGCAGTGAAGACAACAGCCATTCTGGTCTCAACCTTGCCATATCCACTGTTTGCATGACAGTGGCAATTTCAAGTCTTCTCACATTTACTACTCTGGACAGAGTGGCCTAAAGGGCATCATTGACACCTCCCTTCTTCCTACACACCACAGTCAGGGAGCTGCCAGGGCCTGAGGGTCACTTATGCCTCTGCCTCCCTTTTGGTGATTTCCTAGGCTCTTGTAGTCAGTAGCCCCCTCAAGGTCTAATATCTCCTGCTAACTTGTTCCCATCCATCTTCCTAGGAATAAATCTAATAATGCTGTTCTCTTACTTTAAAAAAAAAAAGTCATTTTTCCTGACAAAAGAAGCCTAAACTTCTAAACTAATAGTTAAAACCCTAAATACTCTTGATTCCAGACTTTTTTTCTTGTTGTAAAAATATAGATAGCACAACATTGCCATTCAAACTTTTCACGTTTGGTGACACCAGGTACATCAATCATGTGCAGCCATTACAAATACCCATTGGCAAATTTTCCATCACCATAAAGATAAACTTATTGCTTTCTAAACAATGATTTCCTCTTTTCCCCTTACCTAATGCCTCTAGTAATCATTATTAAACTCTGATCTCAATACATTTGCCTATTGTAGCTATTTCCTATTAGTGATATCATATAATACGTGTCCTTTTGTGATTGACTTATTTCAATCAACATAATATTTTCTGATCCATCCCTGTTGTAGCACGTATCTGGACTTCTTTTCTCTTCGTGACAGTAATGCTCCATCATATGAGGGGGCTTCAAAAAGTTTGTGGAAAAATGGAATGAAAAGATAATGGAATTTTTCCACATACTTTTGAAGCCCTCTCATATGGATGTACCACATTTTGTTCATCCATTCATCTATTGATGGACATTTGGTTTTCAACTACTTTTCTTTGCAAATGTTATTTTGAAGCTAAATCTCTGTACCACTATATCCCTCCATTAGTGATCTTTTAAATGTGTAAATGAGATTATGCTGTTACTCTGTTTAAAACCTTCCAGTTATTTGTGTAACCACATTGTAAAACTGTTAGGCAGTTCTACTAAAGCAGATCATGATTTTACCTAAAACATGTACAAAATGTCCATAACAGAATTATTTTTAATATCATCAAACTAGGAATAATAATTATAAAGCAGTTATTAGTAATGAGAAAACATTTTCTAGAACTTCATGCAATAACATGAATGAATTTTGCAAATAACAGGTTAAGCTAAAGAATCTAAACACAAGATATTACAAGCTGTATGTTTTATTTATATGTAGTAAAAATCAGGTGAAACTGATAAAGCTCAGGTGAAATTGTTATCCTTGGGAAAGGTGGTGACTACATGGGGACTTTAGTCAATGGAATCATTATACATCCAAAATATCCAAGTTAGACCCCTGGTAGCTATGAATGTGATCTTTGCTCAAAATAGGATCTTAGCAGTTATAATTAATAAAGATGAGATTGACCTCGATATAGAGTGGTCCTTAAATCCAATGACTTGTATCCTTACAAGAGAAATGAGAGGAAGATTTGTAATGCAGAGGAGGCACACACTGTGGAAAGTTTGTGAAGACAGAGACAGAGACAGGAGTGATATGTCTACAAACCAGGATTAAAAATGATCGTTCATGTGAAGTTCTAAGAATAAATGTTGTCAATAGGCATCAGAAGCTAGACTAGTGGAATAGAACAGATTGCCCCTCAGAGTGCCTGAAAAGAAATCCACCCTATAGATATCTTGATTTTGGAGTTCAGACTCCAAAACTGAAACAATAAATTCTGTTGTTTTAAGTCATTGGGTTTATAATAATGTGTTATAGCAACCCTAAGAAACAAGTACAGGGGCATAGAGGAGCTTTTGTGTAAATTTCTGTTTCTTCTTCTGTATGCTAGTTACTATGAGTGTGTTGTGCAGTTTATTAAAATTAATCAGGCATTATACCTTTCTAACTCACATGTCAGTTTGAGTGATTGTGATGGCTTGTGTGTTGCTGTGATACTGGAAGCTATGTCATGGGTATTTTAAATATAAGCAGGGTCACCCAAGGTAGACAGGTTTCAGCTGACCTTCCAGACAAAGACAGACTAGGAAGGAGGAGAAATGGACTACTTCTGAATATTTATTCACTGAAAACCTTATGAATAGCAGTGTAACACCATCAGTACCAGATTATTGAATATTGAAACATGATGAAGAGTATGAGAATATTGTCAGATGAGCCCCTCAGATTGGAAGGCACTCAAAATGTGAGTGGGGAAGAGCTGCCTCCTCAAATTAGAGTTGGCTGTGATGACACAAATGGATTAAAGCCCTCAGGACCTTCATTTACTGATGGAGCACAACTCAAAATGAAGAGAAAGAGTTGTAAAAATCCATTAATAATCAGAACAGGCAATGTACAAAGGATGAATCTAGGATATTGGAGATTGTCAAAAATGAGATGGAATGTATAAACATAGATATTCTTGGTATTGGTGAGCTGAAATGGACTAGTATTGGCCATTTTAAGTATCTTTCAATCACATGGTTTGCTATGCTGGAATGACAAATTGAAGAGGAATGACATTGCATTCATCATCAAAAAGAACATATCAAGATCAATCATGAAATATAACCCTGTCTGTGATAGGATAATATCCATATTCCTTCAAGGAAAACCAGTTAATACCACTATTATGCAAATTTACACACTAACAACTAAAGCTAGTGATGATGACATTCTACCAACTTCTTCTGTCTGAAATTGATCAAACATGCAATCAAGATGTATTGATAATTACTGCCAATTTGAATGTAAAGGTTGGAAACATGGAAAAATTGTTGGAAAATATGGCCTTGGTAATAGAAATGATGCTGGAGATCGCATGATAGAATTTTGCAAGATCAATGACTTCTTCATTACAAATACCTTTTTAAGCAACATAAAATATTATTATACAAATGGCCCTCACCAGATAGAAAATACAGAAATAAAATGTATTCCATCTGTGAATGAGATGGTAGAAAAACTCCGTATCATTAGCCAATACAAAGCCAGGGGCAGAATGTGGACCAGACCATCAATTACTCATATGCGAATTCAAACTGAAGCTGAAGAACATGAAAACAAGTCCAGGAGAGCCAAACTATGACCTTGAATATATCCCATCTGAATTTAGAGATCATCTGAAGAACAGATTTGATGCATTAGACACGAAAGACCAAAACCCAAAAGAGTTGTCAGGAACTCTGTGCGAAAGAAAACAAAATCAGGAACATTGTGCCGAAGAAAACAAAATGCCATTAAGAAGACCAGAAAGAAGGAAAAGACCAAAATGGATGTCAAAAGAGACTCTGAAACAGTGAAGAGATGCTAAAGCAAATGGAAGAAGTAAGGAGGTATAAGAGCTGAACAGAAAATTTCAAAGGTCAGCTGAAGAAGGCAAAGTCAAATAGTATAATGAAATATGCAAGGATCTGGAGATAGAAAATCAAAAGGAAGAACATGATCAGCATTTCTCAAGCTGAGGAAACTGAAGAAGAAAATTCAAACCTTGACTTGTGGTATTGAAGGAATCTAGCGTAGTGGTTACGAATCGGACTGCGAACCTAAGGTCAGCGGTTTGAAACTACCAGCTGCTCCACGGAGAAAGATGAGGCTCTATACTCCCGTAAAGATTTACACCCTCGGAAACCCTGTACAGGGTCGCTATGGGTTGGAACCGACTCGAAGGCACTTAACAACAACATAGGCAAAATATTGTATCCCTCCATTAGTGATCTTTTAAATGTGTAAATGAGATTATGCTGTTACTCTGTTTAAAACCTTCCAGTTATTTGTGTAACCATATTGCAGAAAGCATCAAAAGAAGATGGAAAGAATACACAGAGTAACAGTACCAAAAAGAAACATTGATATTCAAACATTTCAAGAGGTAGCATATGATCAAGAACCAGTGACCCTGAAGAAAATAGTCCAAGGGGCATTGAAAGCATTGGGAAGGATAAAAATTTCAGGAATAGATGGAATACAAATTGAAATATTTCAACAAACTGGTGCAGCACAGGAGGCACTCACTCATCTATGCCAAGGAATTTGGAAGACAACTATCTGGCCAACTGCCTGGAAGAGATCCAATTCCAAAGAGAGGTGACCCAATGGAATGTGGAATTCCTCAGATAATATCATTGATATCCAAAGCAAGTCAATTTTTGCCAAAGATAATATATAAATGGCAGCAACCATACATTTATAGAGAACTTCTAGAGGTTCAAGCCTGATTCAGAAAAGGGTGTGGAATGAAGGATATCATTGCTGACATCAGATAGATCTTGGCTGAAAGCAGAGAATACCAGAAAAAAGTTTACCTGTGCTTTATTGACTATGCAAAGTCTTTCAATTGTATGGATCATGACAAGCTCTGGACAACATTGCAAAGTATGAGTATTCCGGAACAATTAATTGTGCACATGAGGAATCTCTACATGGACTAAGAGACAGTTGTTCAAATAGAACAAGAGAACACCAAATGGTTTAATATTAGGAAAGTTGTGCACCAGGTTGTATTATTTCACCACACTTATTCAATTAGTATGCTGAATAAATAATCCAAGAAGCTGCATTATATGAAGAAAAACATGGTATTAGGATTGGAGGAAGACTCATTCACAACCTGTGATATACAGATGATATAACCTTGCTCGTTGAAAGTGAAGAGGACTTAAAATACTTACTGATGAAGATCAAATACCACAGCCTTTGATATGGGTTATACCTCAATGTAAAGAAAACAAGAACTCTCACCACTGGACTAATAAACAACGTCCATATAAATAGATAAAAGACTGAAGATGTCAAAGACTTCATTTTGCTCAGATCAACCATCAACTCTCAAGGACGCAGCAGTAAAGAAATCAAACAATGTATTTCATTGGGCAAATCTGCTATGCAAGATCTCTTTAAAGTGTTGAAGAGCAAAGATGTCAGTTTGAGGACTAAGGTGTGCCTGACCCAAGCCATGGTGTTTTCAGTAACCTCATATACATGCAAAATTTGGACAGTGAATAAGGAAGATTATAGAAGAATTGATGCATTTGAGTTATGGTATTGGAAGAGAATATTGAAAGTACCGTGGGCTGCCAAATGAACAAATAGATCTGTGTTGGAAGAAGTGCAGCCAGAGTGCTCCTTAGAGGCCAGTATGGCCAAACTTCATCTCTCATACTTTGAATCTATTATCAGGAGGGACCAGTCACTGGAAATTATACCATGTTTGTTAAAATGGAGGGTCAGAGACAAAGAGAAAGACCTCTAAAGAGATGGTTTGGCACAGTGGCAGCAGCAATTGGCTCAGGTAGGCAACAATTGTGAGGTTGCCCCAGGACTGGGCAGTGTTTTGTTCTGTTGTGCATAGGGTCCCTATGAGTTGGTACTCGATGGCAGCTAACAACGTACCTTTCTAGGACTCCAGGTCCTAGAATCAACACTGGACTTTGAACCAAAAGGTCAGCAGTTCAAACCCACCAGCTGCTCCTTGGAAACCCTATATAGGGTCACTATGAGACAGAATAGACTCAATTGCATGTAACAACAGCAACAATATACCTTTCTATGTGTACACTTTTTTGGATGTATTCTTGTTAGGTGTCATCAAGTCGATTCAGACTCTATGCACAACAGATTGAAACATTGCCCAGTCTTGCACCATCCTCATAACGGTTATATTTGAGCCCATTGCTGCTGCTGCTCTTGTGTCAGTCCATCTTGTTGGGGGTCTCCCACTTTTTCATTGACCCTCTACTTTACCAAGCATGATGTCCTTATCCAAGGACAGTGCCCTCCTGATAACCTGTCCAAATATGAGCAACAAAGTCTCACCCTCTGGCTTCTAAGGAGAATTTGGCTGTATTTTTCCCAACATTGATTTGTTTGTTTTTCTGGTAGTCCATGGTACTTTTAATATTCTTCCCAATAGCATAATTCTTCTCTGATCATGTGTATTCATTGTCCAGCTTTTACATGCATATGAGGCAATTGAAAATACCATGGTGTGAGTTAGGCACATCGTAGTCCTTAAATTCTTATCTTTGCTTTTTAGCACTTTACAAAGATCTTGTCCACCAGACTTGCCTAATGAAATACATCTTTTGATTTATTGACTGCTACTTCCCTGAGTGTTGTGGGTATTTTTTACTGCAATGATTAACTCCCTAGTTCCTATCACAATATTGTTTAGTAGACTTTACTCATGCTGTCTTCAAAATGCCAAGCTTATTCCAAACTTCTTTGCCCTTAACATATTTTTCCTTAACATTTTTTTCTGCCTTAATCCTCAATTCTCATTGTTTCATGACTTATTCTTTTAAAAAAATCACTTTTTGGGTGAGTGTTTGAACCTAATCATGTTAGCATTGTTGTTGTTAAGTGCCATCGAGTCGGTTTCGACCCATAGCGACCCTGAACAGGGTTTCCGAGGCTGTAAATCTTTATGGGAGCAGAAAGCCTCATCTTCCTCCCGCAGAGCAGCTGGTAGTTTCGAACTGCTGACCTTGCGGTTCGCAGCCCAATTTGTAACCACTATGCTACCAGATAATAATCCATGTTAACAGATGCCCTATTTGGGGGGAAATATAAGCCATGTTGTGGGGAAATTATTCACCACATGTTTTTTGCCCAAGACGCAAAACACACAGTAAAGTATGCCTAGTCTTCTTGAAATTCTGCATTAAAAAAAAAAAAAAAAATGTGATAGGAACTGGGAAGCATACTTTATACAATGTGTCATTAATTACTTAGTCATTCTGAATAGGTTTCAATTGCATTACATGAAAAAATTTAAGAGCCCTCCAGTGGCCAAATAATTCCTCTCAAATCCCAAGGGCTTTTTGCTTCAAGCAGCATCACCCACTGAATGAAATGCCTGTTTCATCTTTCATAAGGAGAGAGAATGGGCAATAGCTATTAAAATCCTGACATCCTCTTTTTAAAAAGAGTCTCGTCTCATCTCAAACACTCAGACAACTTAGAAACAAACAGTTTAACTTATAAGAAAGGATAAATATGTGTAAGGTTTTCTGCTTCCACAAAGATTAGCAGCCTCAGAAAACCTACATAGGGTTCACCATGAGTTGGAACCAACTTAACAGCACTTAAACAACAAAACCTATAATTCCTCCTATTTGATAACTAACCATTGCAATATATATATATATATATAATTTAATCACTTTTAAAAAATTATTATTATCAAGCATCTACTGTATGTTCCCACAACCTGTCTGTCAGTTTGTCTTACCATGGAGACTTGCATTGTTGCTTTGATGCTGGAAGCTATGTCACTGATATTTCAAATACCATCATGGTCACCTAAGGTGAACAGGTTTCGGAAGAACTTCCAGATTAGAATAGATTATGAAGAAAAACTTTGTAATCTACTTCTAAAAAATAGTCAATAAAACCCCTCTGGATCACAACAGAACTAGCTTTCTATGAAGATATCATCAGGAGGGATCAGTTACTGGAGGACAGCGTGTGTTTGGTGAAGTAGAGGGCCAGTGAGGCTGAGCTGAGATTGATAAAATAGCCACAACACTCCACTCAAACATGTCATTAATCATGAGGATTAAACAAAGCCAGGCATCATTTTATCGTGCATAAGGTCACCATGAGTAGGAGACAATTTGAAGGTAGGTATCTGTCTAAGGAGCTCTACAAGATAAGCACTGGACAGAGAACCACAAGGTCAGAGACTCAAGCCCAACAGCCACTGAACAGGAGAAAAATGAGTTTTTCTGCTCCCACAAAGATTTAGAGTATCAGAAGCCCATATAAGGTTACTAAAAATTGAAACCAACTCAGTGGCACTTAACAACATCTACCTATCTACTGTAGATCCAGCAGTATACTAGGCTTTATAGAATGAAATATTCTATGGGAGGGAGAGAGGTGAATTAAGTGGGTTAAATGCTCCAGACTGCAAAGCCATTTGAACTGCAAGGTTGGTGGCTCAAGCTCACCATCTGCTCCTTGGAAACTCTATACAGTGTTGCTATGGGTCAGAACTGACTCGATGGCACTTAACAACAACAACAACATAGTCTCAAGGTACTTAGATTCTGTTGAGATAATTACTCATACGGAAAATAGAATGATCACATATTAAACTTGATTTTTCTTCTCAGAAGCCATGTTTGACTTTCAGGTCATGGGGAAGAACATACCTCAATAGAATAAATAAAAAAGTTATTTATTTTTCATTTATTTGCTGATAGACAAACAAATGTCTATCAAATGAATGGGTAAACAAAATCTGGTACATATATGCAGGAATATTACTCAGCCATAAAGAGAAATAATGTCCTGATACATTATTGAATGGACCTTGGAAGCATCATACAGAGTGAAACAAGTCAATTGCATGAAACCAGCAAGGAGGAGGAACCTTCCAAAAGTTCTTGAAATTTTTCCATGCTCTTTTAATCCCATTTTCCATAAACTTTTTTGAAGCCCCTTCATGTAAAGAAATAAACAAATAAAAAATTGTTAGGGGTTATCAGACATAGAGGATAGGGGAGAAGTTTTTGCTTAGAGGACATTGAGTTTGTTTGTGGTGGTAGAATCATTTGAGAGAAGAGTGAGAATACTTATCTAACTTGAAGAATGTAATCAAGGTAGGAATTACACATGTGTGAATTGCTGAATTGACATGTTTTGTTGTGTACAGTTTCACCACAATTTAAAAGAATAATTTATTTTCTATTTTCTGAAAGCAGGTATTTTGCAAGGTATTGGATGAGAGCTCAAAGTAAACACGGTCCCTGCTTTCTTGGTGCTTGTATGGTCTGTTTAGGAAGAACAAATATGAATAAGTAATTTTAATGAACCATAACAAGTTCTGGGATAGGTAAATGCAGGAATTTTGAGGGGCCCCTAGTGTGGCACTTTAGGATAAGAACTTGTCCGCAAGGTCAGTTTGAACCCCAAGGTCGGTGATTCAAGCTTACCAGCTGCTCCTCGGAAACCGTACACAGGGTCACTATGAGTCACAGTCAACTTGACAGCACTTAACAACAACAACAAACACTTGTGTGGTGCTGTAGGATAAGCACTGGACTGCTAGCCACAATCAGCAGTTCAAACTGACTAGGCACTCTGAGGGAGAAAGATGAGACTTTCTGTGCCCTTAAAGATTTCCAGTCTTAGAAACCCTATGCAAGATGGTTATGAGTTGGAACTGACTCAAAGGCAGTTAACATCAAGAAGGAAATAGTAGAGAAGGCTTCATAGAGGAAGTGACATTTAAGCCAAAGCCTGAAATGTGGAGTCATCCATTAGTCAAGTGGTGAGGCAGAGGTTAGACTGTTCTTGGAAGAGAAAACAGAAGACATTAAGAGTTGATGTGAGAGGGAGAGTGGTTGAGAGTGTTGAATGAGCATGGGATGAGAAATGGTTAGAACTTGGTCATATTCATGGCAGCTAATCATAATGATCATCAGATTCCTACATGACAAACAGCTATGTTCTTCCTTTTCTCCTGGCCAATTTATCTAACCAAAATTTAAGTGCCAACCCATACATTAATAGGTACTTTTAATTTTTGTGCTGGCTTATCTGGCAAATCTACCCCTACAGTCTTGGAAACGCTATGAGTCAGAACTGACTCCATGGCCAGAACAACAACAACAACCATTAAGTCAGGGATGCCCAGGATGGTACAAATGGTTAAGTGCTAGTCTAATAGCTGAAAGATTGATAGTTTGACACACCCAGATAATCCTTAGAAAACAGGCTTGGTGATCTCCTTACAAAAAGCCACAGCCTTGAAAACCCTCTGGAGCAGTTCTACTCTGCATACATGGTGTCACCATGAGTAGGCATTGACTCCACCACTACTAACAACAACCTTCAGGTAAACTCTTGTTTTTATTTCCTATTCTGGTTCCTCTTAACTTGACTATTTCTCAATCACTGTTTTCATCTGATTTTCTTCTGCCCCTCATTCTTGGCCTTTAGTCTACACCCTTATTTAACTGTTCTACTGGGGACAAGTCTGTCAGTTTGTCATACTGTGGTGGCTTGTGAGTTTCTATGATTATAGAAGCGATACCACCGGTATTTTAAATACCAGCAGGGTCACCTACGGTGGACAGCTTTCAGATGAGCTTCCAGATGAACACAGACTAGGAAGAAGGAGTGACGAACTACTTCTGAATATTTAGTCACTGACAACCTTATGAATAGTAGAGAAACACTGTCATATTTAGTGCCAGAAAATGAGCCCCTCAGGTTGGAAGGCACTCAAAATGTGACTGAGGAAGAGCTGCCTCCTTAAAGTAGAGTTGACCATGATGACACAAATGGAGTAAAGCCTGTGGAAGTAAAGCCTTTGGGACCTTCATTTGCTAATGGGGCACAACTCAAAATGAAGAGAAACCACTGTAAACATCAATTAATAATCAGAACATGGAATGTATGAATTTAGGAAAACTATAAATGGTCAAAAATGATATGGAATTCATAAACATCAATATCTTAGGCATTAGTGAGCTGAAATGGACTGGTATTGGCCATTTTGAACCTGACAACCATGTGGTTTACTATACCCGGAATAACAAATTGAAGAGGAATGGTGTTGCATTCATTGCAACTATAGGGAAGACCAGTTACTACCACTATTATTCAAATTTATGCACCAACCACTAAAGCCAATGAGTATGAAATAGAATTCTACCAGCTTCTTCAATCTGAAATTGATCAAACATGCAATCAAGATGTATTGATCACTACTGCTGATTGGAAAATATGACCTTGGTGATAGAAATTATGCTGGAGATCGCATGATAGAATTCTGTAAAATCAGTGACTTGTTCATTTCAAATACGCTCTTTAAACAGCAAAAGAGATGACTATACACATGGACCTCACCAGATAGAATACATAGAAATCAAATAGACTATATCTGCAGAAGGAGACAATGGAAAAGCTCCATATCATCAGTCAAAACAAGGCTAGGGGCAGATTGTGGAACAGACCATAAATTGCTCATATGCAAATTAAAACTGAAGCTGAAGAAAATGAAAACAAGTCCACAAGAGCCAAAATATAACCTTGAATATATACCACCTGAATTTAGAGATCATCTGAAAAACAGATTTGATACATTAAACACTTAAGGATGAAGACCAGAAGAGTTGTGGGATGATATCAAGAACATCATACAGGTAGAAAGCAAAAAGTTATTAAGAAGACGAGAAAAAAGGAAAAGGTTAAAATGGATGTCAGAAACTTGCTCTCCAGTGTAGAGATGCTAAAGCAAATGGAAGAAATGAGGAGGTCTAAGAGTTGAACAAAACATTTCAAAGATCAGCTCGAGAAGATAAAGCCAAATATTACAACTAAATGTGCAAAGATCCAGAGTTAGAAAACCAAAAAGGAAGAACACGCTCAGCATTTCTCAAGCTGGGGGAACTGAAGAAAAAATTCAAACCTTGACATTCGTTATTGAAGGATTCTCTGACAAATTATTGAATGATGCAGAAATCATCAAAAGAATATGGAGGGAGACTGTCTGTGTTTTTGGCAGCAGCAGAGACAGCCAAGTAGGAAAGGCTCTATGGGGGAGGGATTGAAAACCCAAAGAAGCCACACTCACAGAACAACATGAGAGCTCTGGATCTAGCACAAGTTCCAAGGCGTCAGTTTCCTGCATGTGCAAGTGGAAAAATCACAATATCAATGAAAATTGTGCGAGTTAGGAATCACTCTAGACAGAACTCCCTGTGCGGCCTCTCTGCCCGGGAGGAGTTCAGAGTGCGAGGATACAGCCAGACCAGCACAGGGAACCATACTAAAAGCAGTGCAGTGACATTTGCAAAAGGAGGTGTGAGGGATTCTACATGGTTTTTCCTCCTCTTCCCTGTTGTACCTTCTTTACTCAGCCCAGACTCCTTCAGGTGGGTTGGTGCACACCCCCAAAAAAAGTCCATCACTGAGACCACAGTATTCCCATGGCACAGAGAGAAATAGCTTGGTGGCTGCTTAATGACGCCAGCCTCAGGGTTGTAGCCCTAAAATTAGCTTGTGCAGGACCCTTTACTCTGGCCTATCTAGCAAGAAAAAAGCAGACCTGTCAGGCCTGACAGACAAACCATATGAACAATCTGTAAAACCCCAACATAAAAAGACACAACTATCTCAAGAATTATGCTGTACCCACACAGATACTTAACTGACCTTCAGAGACAAAAATAGTAGACGTTCTTTCTCCTATTAACTTTTCAATATCTATCTGTGTACCTCTATGGTTGTAACTAGAGGAGGGGCCTGAGCAAGTAGACACATCCACCCACTGCTGGAGGCTTCTATGGTGTACACACACTGCCTGTATAGCAAGGAGACTGGAGAGTCGGCCATAGTTTTATTTTTGTGTCAAAGTGGTGGTTTTTGTCTCTGTTTTTATGTTGCTTCTGCTTTTGATCCTTTTGATCACACATTTTTCCTGGAAGTGGGAGCTTTCTCTCCCTACATTACCCAAGAAGAGACAGCAACCGTGGCCATATAGCCAAGCTACAAGCATACCCCATAATATTCCACCACTGACATAAGAGCCAATAACAGCTGCTAAGCATTGCATGCAAAAGAGAAGCCTATCTCCTGATCATATCCACCAGGAGCCACCCAGTAAGCTTAATAACACAACAACTAACATCTATTTAAGCATTAAAAAAAAACCCACATAACCATTGAAAATGAAAAACAAAACACAAGAAAAGATATGAAAACATGTCCAAAAACAGAAAAGAGTAACTAAGACAAATGTGCTGGAGACAGACAAAGGCTCCCCAGAAGAGGAAGAACAGGTTTTGGATTTACCTGAGAAGGAATTCAGAAGAATGATATGGAAACAAATTCAAATGCTCTGAAAGGAGTGAAGGAAAAAAGGAAGAAGTCAGGAAAGTACTGCAAGAGCAATCAAACAAGATTGATACAGCATTGGACACAATTCAAGACCAGCAAAAATGATTAATAATAAAATATCAGAAATGGACAATACACTGAAAGGGGAAAGGAGCAAAATAGAAGAGATGGAAGCCAGAATTAGTGAGCTGAAAGACAAATCTCTCAATACTGCTAAGATAAAAGAGCATGCAGAAAAAAGGATAAAAAAATCAAGAGAGTCTAAGATTCATGCTGGGTCACAAAAGAGGAACAACTTAAGAATTATTGACATTCTGGAACAGGAAGAATCAGAGAAGTCCAAAGAGAAGATAGTTGAAGATCTTCTGGAAGAAAATTTCCCAAACATCTTGAAAGATGAGAAGATAAACATTCAAAAAGCCAAATGTACCCCAGGAAGGAGAGACCCCAAAAGAAAGTTAACAAGACATATAATATTCAAGCTCTCCAAAATCAAAGACAAAGCAAGGATCTTAAATGCGGCCATGGAGAAGAGAAGTGTCAATTACAAAGGAAAGCAAATCAATTTAAGCTCTGACTTCTCAGCAGAAACCATGCAGGCAAGAAGACAATGGGGAGACATATACAAAACCCTAAATGAAAAAAACTGCCAACTATGAATCATCTAACCAGCAAAATGAATAATCAAATATGATGGTACAATCAAAACATTCCAGGATAAACAGAATCTAAGAGAATTTTTGAAAACCAAATCAGTACTTCAAAACATCTTAAAGGGAGTTCTTTGGACAGTAAACCAACAAGAACAGACAACAACCAGAGATTGACAGTTGTGGCAACACCACCTGGAACTCAGTCGACAGATAGCAAAGTTCAGAACAGACAAAACTACAACAACTAATTCAAAGGAGCTAGGAGGTTAACTGAAGATCAAAATAATATCAATGTCAAAGAAGGGATAAATGTAGGAACAGAGATCCAGGTGGTGAGGAGGTCAAGTAGATTACAGGATAAAATAGATTCTCTTTAACTGGAGAGAAAAGTTAATAGACTATAAGGTAACCCCAAAGAAAGTTAATGCTTAACAATTTACCATGAAAATGAACTTCCAAACCGAACATGAAAACTAAGGAGAAACCAACAAGAAACAGTACACACAAAAAAACTCACACAAAATCAGCACAAAAAGACATGCAAAACAAAAGAACGAACAGCACTACCAAAAAATTAACATAATGGCAACAATTAAGTCATACCTATTGATAATTACATTGTATGTCAATGGATTGAATGCACTAGAGAAGAGACACACACCTTACACACAAAGATAAAAACAGACTAAAAGTTAAAGGATGGAAAAAATAATATACCAAGCTAACTGCAACAATAAGCAAGCAGGAGTGGCCATACTAATTTCTGATTAAGTAAAGTTTAAAACAAAAACCAGCATAAGAGATAAAGAAGGACACTATCTCATGATCAAAGGATCAATTGAGCAAAACAATATAACCATAATAAATATCTATGCTCCCAGTGAAAAAGCACCAAGTAAGCAAACCTTACTATAATTGAAGAAAGAAATAGTTAAATTTACAATTATAGTAGGAGATTTTAATACGTCACTTTTGAAAAGGGACAGAAAACCAGAAAGAAACCTAATAAAGTTACAAAGGAACAAAACAGCACAATCAACCAACTTGACCTTATAGACATGTACAGAGCATTCAACCCAACAACAGCACAATATACTTCTCCAGTGCACATGGAACATTATCCAGAATTGACCATGTGTTAGGTCACAAAGCAAGCCTTCATAAATTTATATCATCAAAATATTACAGAGCATCTTTTCAGACCACAATGCTATATAAGTAGAAATCAACAACAAGAAGAGTAAGGAAATAAAGTCAAATAAATGGAAGCTGAACAACACCATGTTAAAAAGTGACTGGGTAAAAGAAGAAATTAAACATGAATTCATAAAGTTCCTAGAAACAAACAAGAATAAAAACACAACATACCATAATCTTTGGGACACTGTGAAAGTGCTGATGCGAGGACAATTTATTGCGATAAATGCACGCATACCAAGAAGAAGAAAGAATCAAAATTAACACATTAGCACAGCATCTCCAACAATTAGAAACTGACCAACAGAGGGAAAATACAGTCACCAAAAGAAAAGAAATAGTAAAGATAAGAGCAGAAATAAATGAGATGGAAAACAGAAAAGCTATAGAAAGAATCAACAGGACAAGAAGCTGGTTCTTTGAAAGGACTAATAAAATTGACAAACAATTGGCAAACCTAACAAAAGAAAAAAGGGAGAAGATACAAATAATGTGCATTAGAAACCACATTGACAATGTCACAATGGAACCAAATAAAATCAAAAGGATAATAACAAAATATTATGAAGAGTTGTACTCCAACAAATTCGAAAACTTAGAAGAAATGGATGCATTTTAAGAAAAACACGAGCTATCAAAACTTATGCAGAGTGATGTAGAAAACTTGAATAGACCCATAACGTAAGAAGAAATGGATCAGGTCATCAAAAAATTCCCAACCAAAAAAAGTCCAGGCCCACATGGCTTCACTGGTGAGTTCTACCAATCATTCAGGGAAGAGCTGTAACCAATGCTACTCAAATTATTCCAGAATATAGAAGAGGATGGAAAAATTCCTAACACTTTTTATGAAGCAAGCATAACCCTCATACTAAAACCAGGGAAGGACATGACTAAGAAAGAAAACTACAGACCAATATCCCTAATGACCATAGAGGCAAATATTCTAAAGAAAATCCTAGCCAACAGAATCCAGCACCAACTTTAAAAAAATAATACAGGAGAACAAACAAGATGGCGGATCGGGTGGACGTATAGCAGAGAGCTCCACCAACAACAACATAGAATACCCAACCAAGCAGGCTCAGGGAATGGTCCCAGAACTCGGAACAACATATAAAGGAATACTTAGAAGGTTGGAAGGCTCACAGCTTGGGGGATTTGTGACAGAAGCAAGAAATCTATTGCTTTCTAGTCCGGGACACTCGGCTGCTCCAGGAGCCACCATCTTGGGTGAGACCACATGGGGGAAAGATCTGAGCGGCCACAGATGCCTGGCAGAACCGCTGAGATAAAGGTGTGGATAGTAGTAACCTGGTACTGGTAACATGAACGATACATTGATCAATGGAACAGAATCGAGAATCCAGAAATTAACTTATCCACATACAGCCAATTGATTTTCGACAAAGTGTCTAGGTATGTTACATGGGGAGGAGAAAGCGATATGCAAAATACTGAAACAAGACCTCCACCTCACACGCTATACAAAAACCAACTCAGCATGGATTAAAGACCTAACTGTGAATCCCAAAATTATGAAAGGCATCAATGAAAAAATAGGGACAAATGTGATGACTCTAATACATGGAATACAAAGACTAACAAACATTTTGAAAATTATGCAAACAAAAGTAGACAAAAATACATGGGTGGGACATAGTAAAAATTAAAGGCTTATGTGCATCAAAAGACTTCACCAAAAGAGTAAAAAGGGAACCCACAGAATGGGAAAAATCATTTGCAATGACACATCAGACAAGTGACTCATTTCTAAAATATATAGGAAACTACAACACCTCTACAAGAAAAAGACAAACAACCCAATTAAAAAATAGGCACAGGACATGAACAGACACTTCCCAAGGAGGATATCTGGGCAGCCAACAAACATATGAAGAAATGTTCACGATCACTAGCCATTAGAGAGATGCAAATCAAATCAACAATGAGATATCATTTCACACCAGCAATAACAGCAAAGATCAAAAAAGTAGAGGACAGTAAATGCTGGTGAGGATGAGGAGAGACTATGACCCTCCTAAATTGTTGGTGGGATTGCAAAATGGTCCAACCTCTCTGGAAAGCAATATGGCACCTCTTCAGAAGGTTGGAAATAGAAATACCATTTGATCCAGCAATTCCTCTACTTCGTATTAACTCACAAGAAATACAAGCTATAACATGAGTTATGCACAGCAAGGTTCATAGCAGCCCTATTTACAATAGCAAAAAGATGGAGACAGACTAAGTGCCCAACTATTGAAGAATGGAGAAACAAACTGTGGTATATACACACAATGGAATATTATGCTACCTTGAAGAA
>NW_006409056.1:195283-207640 GCF_000296735.1 Chrysochloris asiatica | reverse complement strand
GGAACTGACTGGATGGCACATAACAACATAAACATATATATATATATATAGTTTTTGTTTTGTTTTTTTCCTGATGACCAGGATGCATAGGATGAGAGGAGTGGGGGGAAGGGAAGATAGAGCACAGGGTAAGGAATAGACACAGGATAGCTTGGGTGCAGGGGGCAAGCTGAGAGGGGCAATATACCAGAAGAGGGAGGGGAATGAAAGAACAAGGCTGATGGGAGAACAGTTAGGTAGGTTTGTATGGTCTAAGTGGGACAGAGGTAAATGATGGTGTATGCTCAACCTTGGTAAAAAAGGGCTCTGGGATACAGGGATTGAGTCATGGTTTGAAGGGGTAAAAGAGGGGAATAATGTTAAGATGCTTGGCTGTCTTTTGATTCTTGGTTTCCCTTGCCAACCATTGTAAAATAGACACTTGAGGGGGCCAGAAAGGAATAGCCAGAATCATCACTACAGAAAGCTTGTAAGTCTGTCTTAAGCTTATAACTGATTGGAATACCTTAAAGGGGGCTAGAAGTTGTCTAGTGAAAGAGGCTTCCTGTGGAACCTTTACATTGCACAAGACCATAGGTGGAATCCAGAACCCATTCAGAACCGACTGAGGTAGGAAATTTCCACTGGAAAGGCCGAGTAGACCAGCCTGGAGTGGCTAGAAGAACAGAGATACTTCGTGAAATAAAGACTGGCAGGAAAAATCCGAAACAATAACGGCATTCTGATGGATTACTACAAGAACAAGTAAGTTGTTTGCCCAGGAGCCATCAAGGCAAGTTGTCGGGACCCCTCAGAGCTAACCCCCTCCCAAGATTGAGATTCAAGGGGAGTATATGAGCAAGCATGTGGTCTGGCTGGTGACCACGTTAGTCACTGATGAGGGGAAGAGGGAGAAATAACCACAATGAAGTTGGGGAAGCCCAACCACATTCAATAGACCCCTGTGAACCCAGGTTGAGAACTGGATGGCCAAGTATGGCAAGACCTGGGAACTCCTGGGCCAGTGGGGCAGTGACATGGCCACAGAGGATTACAGCAGAGAGTGAATCATTCAGCTGATATGAAGTGAGAGGAGATGCACAAGAACACCCATACTTGCAGATAGTACCCACTTGACCTGGTTTTGGTGTCTGAATGATCAGAATTCAACTAGAAGAAGAAAGAAGAGGGAGGAAAAAAAGAGTAACCTGCTACAATTTGATGAATTTTACCTGAACTTATGGATATAGTAGCTCAAAAAAAGGAACAAATCTTTACAGCGAGGATCACTCCCCCCACCTCGGTACACAGGGTTGACAGGGATGGGCAACTTAGACATTGGCTACCCAAAATGAGGGACCTATAAAGGCAAGAAGTGACTGGCCTACAAGCTTTCAAGAGGGAGCCTAGCTCCAGAGTGGGCAGGGAAAGTTAGAATCACCACTGAATGATTGCCAATCCGTTGGGATTAGGCTGGCAAAAGGAAATGGGGATAAGAATCTTGTGGTAAAAAAAATGAATAATTGCCATCAGGACTGACTGTGAGGGTAGGAAATATAAAGGTAGATGTTTTTGGAAAAAAAAAAAGAGGAGAGTGATTGATTTTGCAGCCCAGAGTGGAGGTCTTTGGGACCATCAAGTGAGAAGAACGGGGAGTAGGGCCCTACCCAGAGAAGCAGTGATGTCAGGGATGGAGACAGAGACAATGGCATGGACAGATGGAGCATTGGGGGACACTGGACTCAGGGAGGGAGAAGGGCTGTGTGCTGGTGGTCAGGGGTAGGCTTGTGTGGACTACCTTTGGTTATTTGATGATGCATGGAGGGAATTGTAATCATTGCAATGAAATGAAATATGATAGGATGAGTGTAAAGCTGAAGTTCTCCCATGTAAACCACACAATAAAAAGTTTAAACAAAAAAGAGTCACTTGTACCAAAAGGAAATGGTTGATGTTCAACCATTTCAAGAGGTAGCATCTGATCAAGTGCCAATGATACTGAAGGAAGAAATACAAAGTGCATTGAAGCAACTGGCAAAGAACAAGGCACCAGGAATTGATGGAATCAAAATTGAAATCTTTCAAGAAAGTGAGGCGGCACAAGAAGCACTAACTCATCTATGCCAAGAAATTTGGAAGACAACTCACTGGCCAACTGATTGGAAGAGATCCATATTTGTGCCCATTCCAAAGAGAGGTGACCCAACAGAATGTGGAAATCATTGGACAATCTCTTTGATACCTCATGCGAGTAAAGTATTACTAAAAGTAATACAGAAATGGCTACAAACACACATTGACAGAGAACTTCCAAAGATTTAAGCTGGATTCAGAAAAGGCTGTGGAACGAGGGATATCATTGCTGATGTCCGATGGATCTTGGCTGAAAGCAGAGAATATCAGAAAGATGTTTACCTGTGCTTTATTGATTACACAAAGGCTTTCAGTTGTGTGGATCATGACCAACTATGGACAACATTGCGAAGTATGAGTATTCCTGAACACTTCATTGAGCTGATGAGAAATCTGTACATGGACCAAGAGACAGTTGTTTGAATAGAACATGGGAACACTGAATGGTTTAAAATTAAGAAAGGTGTGACAGGGTTGAATTCTTTCACCACACTTATTCAACCTGTATGCTGAGCAAATAATCTGAGAAACTGGGTTCTATAAAGAAAAATGTGGCATCAGGATTGGAGGAAGACTCATTAACAACCTGCAATATGCAGATGATGCAACCTTGCTTGCTGAAAGTGAAGAGGACTTAAAACATTTACTGATGAAGATCAAAGAGCATAGCCTTTGGTATGGATTGCCTCTCAATATAAAGAAAACAAAAATCCTCACCAAAGGAACAATAAACAACATTCTTATCAACAGAGAAAAGATTGAAGTTGCCAAGACTGCATTCTTCTTGGATCAACTATCAACACTCATGGAAGCCTCAGTGAAGAAATCAAATAACGTATTGCATTAGGCAAATCTGCTGCACAAGACCTTTTTAAAGTATTACAGAGCAAAGATGTCTGCTTGAGGATTAAGGTGTGCCTGACCCAAACCATGGTATTTTCAATAACCTCATATGCATGCGAAAGCTGGACAGTGAATAAGGAAGAACATAGAAAAATTGATGCTTCGAGTTATGGTGTTGGAGGAAAATATTGAAAGTGTCATGGGCTGCAGAAAGAATAAACAGATCTGTGTTGGAAAAAGTGCAGCCAGAGCACTCCTCGGAGGCCAGGGTGGCCAAACTTTGTCTCTTTTATTTTGGACATGTTGTCAGGAGGGACCAGTCACTGGAGAAGGATATCATGTTTGGTAGAGTGGAGGGCCAGAGAAAAATAGGAAGACCCCCAGTGAGATGGATTGGCAAAGTGGCAGCATAAATAGGCTGAAGTGTGGGAACAATAGTGAGGTTGGCCCAGGATCGGGCAGTGTTTCATTCTGCTGTGCATAAGGTCACTAGGAGTCAGTACCCACTCAATGGCACCTAACAACAACAACATCAGAATTCCTAGAAAGTATTCATTAATGAAGAACCCTGAATGCACAGTGGGTTAAGTGTTGGACTGCTAACCAAAAACCTTGGTATTTTAAACTTGCCAACCCCTCCACAGGAGAAAGATGGGGCAATTTGTTTCTGTAAAGATTTACAACCTTGTAAAGCACCCTCAGAAACCCTGTACAGGGTCGCTATGGGTCGGAACCGACTCGATGGCACTTAACAACAACAACAAAGCCTATGGGGAAGTTCCATTACATCCCATATGGTTGCTATAAGTCGGAACCAACTAAACAGCAACAGGTTAGATCTAAGTGCAGCTCAGATCAAATACATCACAATATTGAACACCTGAAAAACCAACACTATTGACATTGCATACTTTTGAAAGGAGTGCATTGCTTCTTTTCCTCTCACCCCAAGAATCACCAAATCAAGAAAATGGGAAGGAATGGTCCAATGTCAAAGTCAAGAAAAGAGAAAACCAGGAATAGTTTGGATGTGTAATTTATCAGTGGAATGAACAGCAAATCTGCCCTGAGCCTGGGACTTTGCCGTGAGATAGTGTTCCTATCTAATGACACTGTATATAAGCCCCTCAAAACAAATACATCCATAACAACAACAAATGAATACAGCACCCTCTCAAGCTTCTGACACAGTTGCATATGAAACCTTCCCCAGTACCCCACCCAATTTCATCCCAGTGGCTATTAAAACTTCCTATGCTTCACTGCTACCCAGAACATGACCCCTGGCCTCCAATATAGTAAAACAATGGCTCTCAAAAGGAAGTAAACATGTTTTGTTTTTTCATCATGGAAAATGCTTTGCAGGGTTGATAAAGTAAGTAAGACTTTTGAGCTATGTTAGCCTGAAGGGTCAGGATGACAGGGTCACTGATTTATACTTGTGCAGAAAACAATTTGGGGCCAGTTTTTTGCTCACTAGAGAGTAAACCCAGCAATTTCCATCACCTAAGACCATGCGTTACCTGCTGCCAGATGACTTTCTCTGGGTCTCAAAGATCCCAAGAATATGAACTCCAAAAAGAAGACACATGTGAATTTTGAAGTTGAGGATTTTTAAACCCAAAATGTGTGCATCCTCACATGGTTATTGCCTAGAGTTAAATGCAAATTGAATTAGCATTCCTACACTCCAATTCCTGTTTCTTTCAGGCCAAATTTCCCAGGCTATCATTCAATCTTTGGAACCATGACTGAGAATAATAAAGGGTAGGTAGATTTGAATCCAACCAATTCTAGGTTTTTTTCTGCCTTGTCTGAGGACCCTGGAAAACAAAAGTAGGGTTAATTCCATTGCCCTACCATTGTTGCCTTTTTCTTGCCCCTGTTTCTGAATCATATTTCAGTCTAAGGATAGAGCAAAGAAATGTACCCAGGACATCTACTGATCCACTGATCCCAACACAGCATGTGTGTGGCAGAGGGGGTTGGAAGGAGGTGGTCTAGGTAAGGAGAGATTGGGGAATTGAGATGGGGGTGGGTAGTTTATTCAGAGACTGTATTATGTGTGCACAGAAATAGTAAATGCTATTCAGCCTGCTGGTCAGGGATTTGATTTCTGTTCCTGATACTGATAAGCTTTGTGAACTTGGATAAACCACACATTCTCTCCTAGCAACAGAATGTAAAAATTATAAAATGGTATCATTAATATTACATGCATATAAATTGTGGTGCTGGACCACAAGGTCTGTTAGGAACACAAGGTCGGCAGTTCAAATCCATCAGCCATTCCTTAGAAACCCTACAAAGGGTCAATATGAGTTAGTACCAGCTTGACGATACTTGGCAGCAATAAAATTTTAAAAATAGTTGCAGTAATATATCAACAGGGAAAAGTCATAAATTAAAGCCCAATTCAAAAGAGACATTAAACTAGGGAAATCATAGCTGATATCAGATGTATCTTGACAGAACACAGAGGATACCAGAAAGATGCTTGCTTGTGTTTCATTGATGATGCGAAAGCATTCTACTATGTGGATCCTAACAAAGTACTGGAGATAACATAGGAAGAATGGGGATTCCTGAATGCTTCATTGTGCTCAGGAGAAACCTGAACATAGACCAAAAGGTAATCTTTTGAAAAGAAAAAGGGGATACTGCATGGTGTAAAATCAAGAAAGGTGTACATCAGGATTATGTGATTTTACCATATTGTTTTAATCTGTATCCTGAGTCAATTATCCAAGAAGATGGATTATTTGAAGAAGAAAACTGCATCAGGACTGGAGGGAGACTGATTAACCAACCTATGATATGCAGATTAGAAAACCTTACTTGTTATTAGGAAAGGGGACTTTTAGCACCATCTTCACTATGAATTACACCTTAACATAAACAAACAAACAAAAAAATCCTCACAACTGGACCTATAAACAGCAGCATGATAAATGGAGAAACTATTGTATTCATCTTACTTGGATCTACAACCAGTAACCCTGGGAGCAGCAGTCAAGAAATCAAACAACATATTACATTGGGGAAATCTGTTACAAAGATTTTAAATTGTTCTAAGGCAAAGATGCCACTGTGACTACCAAGGTGCCCCTGCCCCAAGCCATGATATTTTTAATTGCCTTACATGTGTGTGAAAGCAACACAATAAATAAGGTAGACCAAAGAAAAATGGATGAATTTCAATTATGGTGTTGGTGAAGAATATTGAATATACCATGGACTGCCAAAGGTATGAACAAACCTGTCTTGGAAGAAATGCAGCTGAAGTGCTCTTTAGAAGAGAATATGGCAAGATTTCATCTCATATACCTTGGGCATGTTCTCAGGAGGAACCAATATCTGGAAAAGCACATCATGCTTGGTAAAGTAGAGGATCAATGACAAAAAGAAGAACTCACAACCAGATGGATCAACACAGTGGCTGCAATCATAGGTTCAAACAGAAACAATGGGTTCAAACATAGGAATAATTTTGAGGATGGCACAAGACTAGCGGTGGTTCATTCTGCAGTCCATGGGGTTGTTATGAGTTCACACTTTCTTAACAGCACCCAACAATTCCTAGCCTCCGATTCTCCAACTATAAAAGAGGAATTAGGGTGCTTTCCCCCTACATTTGTCCTGTGGATTCCTAAATATAGTAAATGAGTCAAGAATTTAAGTGAAAATAAGATCTAACCAATAAGGTAAAAGTTAAGCTTGTTGTTGTGTGCTGTGGAGTCAGTTCTGAATCATAGTGACCCTTCACAGGGTTTCCGAGGCTGTTAATCTTTACGGGAGCAGAACGCCTCATCTTTCTCCCATGGAGCAGCTGGTAGTTTCGAACTGCTGACCTTGCGGTTCGCAGCCCGATTCGTAACCACTACACAAAAGTTAAGCTTAGGCAGTTATATAATATGAAATCCCTGTGTGGTGCAAATAATTAAGCACTCATCTAGTAACTGAAAGGTTGGCAGTTCAAATCCATCTAGAAGTTGCCCTGGTCTGATGATTTGCTTCTAAAAGGTTACAGCCCCAAAAACCCTATGGAGCCCAGTTCCATTCTGCAGACATGGATTCACCATGAGTCTGAATTGACTAGAAGGCAACTGACAACAACATAATAGAGAAACCAATAACTGTGGAATATAGTAAGTGCCCCACATAAAGCACTTTAAATTCAATTGAGAACCAACTTAAGCCATGCATAACATGTAGTCAAATATAGCCTGCAGCCTTTAAATTTCTACTCCCAAGGATAATGCTTGGCCCTGAATACCAATCTGGGGTAGTTTGTTATTGCTATTCCTTCCAGGGAAGTCCCAGCTCAACAACAACATCCAGGTGCTGTGGCGTTGATTTGGATTCATGGTAAGCCATGTGTGTCAGAGTAGAACTGCTCCACAGGGGTTTCAACACATGCTTTTTCAGAAGTAGTTGTAAGGTCTTTCTTTCTAGTTGCCTGTGAGTGGATTTGAAATTCCAATCTTTCAGTTAACAGTTAGGCACATTAACTATTTGCACCACCCAAGGACTCCTTTAGACACTCCAGACCCCACCAATGGCATTTGGCATGAACCAGAGCCCATTCAGGAACCAGGATGATTTTAGTTTCTCATATAGCTAGAGGCCCTCCCTCACCAGAGATTTGAAGCCGGAGAAACTGCTGATTTATGGCTGAAATCTTAATAATGGCTGGAAGCATCTCTATTTCCAGATGCTTCTGTGTCTTCCTTCTGTGACACTGTTCTTCCCTTCCCTCCACCCTCTCACCTCACTGCCAGATCCAATCCAGGAACTGACAGGTCACTGGGCAAGGAGCCACCAGAAAAGCACACAGATATTCTGCGTCAATTGTCTGCCTGAGTCCTCTGGCCCCCCTCACTGCATCTACTGCAGGAAAGAGCTCAAGTGCTTTCATGAGAGAAGCTTGCCCTGGCATCCTTACTTAGAAGTAGAACTGAGGTTTCCAGATCAGGAGCAAATTGGGTGGAATTATACCTTGTTCATGGAAAGTCTTTTATCCTTCAGATTAAAAACTGAAAATAGCCATTAGCTTGTGCCGACCATCCCACAGGCTGCCTCACAGCTCATAGGTATGTCCAGTGTGAAGTCCAGAACAAGAGGTGGAGAGTGAGTATGTTACATTTCATCTTTTAACATTGGTCCTACCACTGTGCTGCATGGTATCAGAGAGATGAATGCATTGTGTGGCTGCTCTTTGTCTTTACTGACCACTCATCCTGGAAACCCTGAAGTCCAAGAGACTGGATTGCATGACTTTTTCATATACCCCATAAGATATCAGCCAGAGTATGTTCTGAGAATGAGAGTAAGTTGTGTCTCTCCTTTCTCCTTAGACATTTCTTCCAATTTCCTACCAATTGAAATTCCCTCTCTCCATTCCCAACTTCATTCCTTTCTACAACTTTAATTATAAATTACCAAAGTATTTTTCAGCTGTGATACTTAAAAATTGAATTCTTAAAAATTTCCTATGGATGTCTTGCCAAATGCCCAGGCCTCACCTCCCACCCCCACTAACATATGTGCCCAATAGTCTGAAATACGATGTAAAAAAAAACAGAAAACCTCACAGTTGGACCAATAAGCAACATCATGATAAATGGAGAAAATATTGAAGTTGTCAAGGATTTCATTTTACTTGAATCCACAATTAGCATCCATGGAATCAGCACTCAAGAAATCAAATGACTTATTGCATTGAGCAAATCTGCTGCAAAAGACCACTTGAAAGTGTTAATGAGCAAAGATACCACTATGTGATGAGCACTATGGAGTGCCTGACCCAAGCCACAGTATTTTCAATCAATTCATATGTATGCAAATGTTAGATAATGAGTAAGAAAGAATGGGCAACATTTTTTTTTTGGCGGGGAGGGTGCTTGGAGAAATTTTTTGAAGCATTTAAATTATAGTGTTGACAAGTAATACTGAATATATGATGGACTGCCAGAAAAGTGAACAAATCTGTCTTGGGAGAACTACAGCCAGAATACTCCTTATGTGATGATGGCAAGACTTCATTTCATGTAATGTAGATATGTTTTCAAGAAGGACCAGTCCCTAGAGAAGGATATCATGTTTGGTAAAGTAGAAAGTCAGCAAAAAAGAGAAAGACCCACAATAAGATGGATTGACACACTGACTGTAAAAATAAACTAAAACCTAGGAAAGATTGTGAGGGTGATGCAGAACCACAGTGTTTCTTTCTGTTATACATACTTTTGTTGTTGTTGTCAGGTGCCATCAAGTCAGAACCAACTCATAGTGACCCCATGCACAGCAGAACGAAACAATGTCCCATCCTGGGCCAACCTCACTACTCATCATTTGATGAGTCCATCAATGCTGCCACCTGGCAAATCCATCTCCTTGGGGGTCTTCCTCTTTTTCTCTGACCCTCCATATTACCAAGCATGATATCTTTCTCCAGCGACTGTTCCCTCCTGACAATATGTCCAAAGTATGAGAGACAATGTTTAGCCATCTCGGCCTCAAAGGAGCACTCTGGCTACACTCCTTCCAAAACAGATCTATTGGTTCTTTTGGCAGTCCATGGCACTTTTCAGTATTCTCCTCCAACACCACAACTCAAAGGCATCAATTCTACGATCTTCCTTATTCATTGTCCAGGTTTCACATCCATATGAGGCTATTGAAAATACCATGGCATGGGTCAGGCACACGTTAGTCCTCAAACTGACATCTTTGCTCTTCAACACTTAAAAATTTCCTGTGTAGCAGATTTGCCTAATGCAATACGTCGTCTGATCTCTTGACTGCTGCTTCCATGAGTGTTGATAGTTGATCTAAGAAGAATGAAATCCTTGACAACTTCAATCTTTTCTCCGTTGATAAGAATGTTGTTTATTGGTCCAGTGGTGAGGATTTTTGTTTTCTTGACAATGAGATGTAATCTATACCGAAGTCTGTGTTCTTTGATATTCATCAGTAAATGTTTCAAGTCCTCTTCACTTTCAGCAAGCAAGATTGTATCATCTGCATATCGCAGGTTGTTAATGAGTCTTCCTCCAATCCTAACACCACATTTTTCTTCATAGAACCTAGCTTTTTGTATTATTTGCTCAGCATACAGGTTGAATAGTATGGTGAAAGAACACAACCTTGTCGCACACCTTTCCCAATTTTAAAACATTCAGTGTCCCCATGCTCTGTTCGAACAACTGCTTCTTGGTCCAGGTACAGATTCCTCAGAAGTACAATTAAGTGTTCTGGAATACTCATACTTCGCAATGTTGTCCATAGCTTGTCATGATCCACACAATCAAAAGTCTTTGCATAGTCAATAAAGCATAGGTAAACATCTCTCTGATATTCTCTGCTTTCAGCCAGTATTGTTGTACATGGGATAACTATAAATTGGAACCAATATGTTGGCACTTAATACCAAGTCTAAGTACATATTTAAAAGCTTCACCTGTGTCTGTAATGGCACCTTCCAGCTCAGAACCACTGTTCTGAGACTGGAGGAGGTATAAGAGTGACGACTGGTGTCCTCTCGATTTCTGAACTTCAGGGGACAGGGAATCCTTCTAAACATGTAGTAATTGGAAGGTAGTGTAATCCTCTTTGCTGGATTGTTCTCTACATGTTGTTATTGTTATTTGCTGTGGAGTTGGTTCCGACTCATAGCGACCCTGTACAGGCTGTAAATCTTTACAGGAGCAGAAAGCCTCATATTTGTCCTGCAGAACAGCTGGTAGTTTTGAACTGCTGACCTGGAGTTTCGTAGCTCGTTTCATAACCACTACACTACCAGAGCTATAATTGCTTAATGTATGCATATAAGTTGATAACCACATGCGATTCCCTTCTTTACTGTGGAAACCATGAGTCTAGGGGGAGAGAAACTAGTGCCGCAAAGTGGGAAGAGAACTAGATCAGGGTGTCTAAAGTCTATCTTGATCTTGTAACCACCTACCTAGATGACCTTGAGCAGGTACTTGAACTGCTTTCTAATATTAGTTCCTTCACCAGTAATAAATAAAACCCATTGCCATCAAGTTGATTCTCACTCATGGGAATTCTATGTGTTACAAAGTAGTATTGTTCCATAGGGTTTTCTTAGCTATATTCTTTATGAAGGCAGATCCCCCAGCTTTCTTCTGTGGTGCCAACATTTATAGTAGCAGCTGAATGCAAACTATTTGTGCTACCTTAGTAATAAAGTGGAGTCCTGGTGTGATGCTGCAGGATAGGCACCAAACCACAAGGTTGGTTTGAACCATAAGGTCGTTAGTTCAAACTCATCAGTCACTCCTTGGGAGCCCTATAGAGGGTTACTGTGAATCAGAACCAGCTCAACAGCACTTAACAATAACAATAATGAGATAAAGTTGGAATAAATGATCTATACATTCTGTACCAACATCAAAATCATGTGATCATACACTTGTGTAATGGAGTCCTGATGTGGCGCTGTGGGTTAATGTACTAGACTGCAAAGTTGGTTTGAATCTCAAGTTTGGTAGTTCAAGCTCACCACCTGCTCCTCAGAAACTCGATACACTATGGGTCTGAACCTACTCTATGGCACTTAACAACACCTATAAAATGAACCTTTAACAAATCCCCCACTCTTTGTGGTATCAGTTTTCAGTTCCATGGTCCTGTGCTGACATCAGCATATGTAGACACTGGGTTGATCAGTGGCCCTGTGACATGGACGAAAATCAAATTTCAAGGCCCTCCTCAAGATAGTGAGCCATGGACCCTGAGGGCCAAGGAAGTGACCTCCTGACGTCCCGGTTTCATTGGTTTTTGCAAACTCACTGGTTGGCTACCTCTGTAGAGTTTTCTTTGGTCCTAATATTGTTCATTCTATGCTTCTAACTCCAGTAATTGTAGCTTCTGAGAAAATGGTTTCTTTTACAATTCCTCTCTTAATGCCTTCACTGTGTTGGCAGTGTGTAGAGTCCTGGGAACAAATCTTTCTGAGGAACAAGTGAGAGCCACCTGGGATGAATGTCATAACTGCTCCTTATTTGATTATTCAGTTATGTTTGATATCCATGAACATTAATGGGTTTGAAACCTCTTTTTAAAGCCGAGGCAGTAAAAGTTTCCTCAGACAATTCAGAAAGGCCAGGGACAGGTATATTGGGAATATGAGAAAAGGTGTTTAGAGAAAAACTACCCAAGGTTTGTAAAAAAAAGTGGAATGGTAACTTCTGGGAATGTTAGACTAGAGGATAATAGTGGCAGCCCCATTAAACCGCTTCTGAATATAATCAGTTTAACCCAGATGCTCTCCTTCCTCCTGAAAGTATATAGAAATGCGATAATTGAGAACAATGTAGCATTTTAGATATAGATAAATGAAGCCTGGTGTCTGAGATCTTGCTCACAAACAAAAGTTTG
>NW_006409056.1:192379-194933 GCF_000296735.1 Chrysochloris asiatica | reverse complement strand
GAGTGAGTTCTGTGTGCAAAGCTAGGCAATATGTTTGCAGATCTGCCTACCTCCCAGCTTGCATCATATCTGTGTGTCTGTCTTTTTTGTATATATTTCGTCTCTCTCTTTCTCTATCCCTTTCGCCACCAGATCTCCCTTCTTCGTGACACCCACACTTCCTTGTCGAGGCTGGACCCTGACATAGGACCTCGACAGTCTTGTAGTTAAATTGAAAGCATCATGGTTTTTGTTGTTGATTGAGTATCATCAAGTCATAGTATTCCCTTGTTGTTGTTGTTGTGTGCCGTGGAGTCAGTTCCGACTCATAGTGACCCTGTACAGGGTTACTGAGGCTGTAAATCTTTACAGGAGCAGAACGCCTCATCTTTCTCCCACAGAACAGCTGGTAGGTTCGAACTGCTGACCTTGCGGCTCACAGCCCAGTTCGTAACCACTACACTACCAGAGCTCCTTAACAAAGTAAAATTGTCCCAAAGGGTTTTCTTAGCTGTAATCTTCATAGAAGCAATGCACCAGACCTGTGTCCTATGATGTCATTATGTGGGTTCTAATTACCTTTCCTTTAGTCACTGAGAGATTACAAATTTGCACCACCAGGTCTCCTTAAGTGTCATTTAAAAAAAGTCCTCAATACAGGTCAGTCAAATTCCAACTCCTAGTGATCCCATAGGACAGAGTCAAACTGCCCAATAGGGTTTCCAATGTTATAAATCTTTAAGGAAGCTGAATGCCACACCTTTCTCCTGCAGAGTGACAGTTGTGTTTGAACTGCCAACCTTTCAGTTAGCTTTAACCACTGAGCCACCAGGAATCCTTAGAGTCATTACAGGGTGACACTTTTAACTATGCCTTTAGATTCCAATATGGCCTTGGGTAAGTTTCTTCTCTTCCATATGCACACATGTCAAGAGAGGATCTGAAGGGGAGTAGTAAGTGTTAGCAGAGCACGAAGTCTCAAATTTAATAATGGGACTGGTGGCTGTCTTGTTTATGCCCTGACTTTCTGTCTCTCTGTCTCTCTCTCTCCTCTCCCTCTCTCTCTGTCTCTCTCTGTCTCTGTCTCTCTGTCTCTCTCTGTCTTTCTCTCTGTCTCTCTCTCTCTGTCTCTGTCTCTCTCTCTCTCTCTCTCTCTCTCTCTATATATATATATATAAAGGAGGGAGCACAGAGAAGAAAATGGCTATATTTGAAGTAGAAGCATGAATCTGAAGGGAATGTTTTCAAAGATTTCTATGATGCATCAGCCCTTCCTTAAAGTAATAGCAAACAGTTTAGATCCATTATTTAGTTTCTGTAGAAAATAAACAACAAGGTTGAGTAGTGTAGTTATAGTGGATTTAGCTCTTAGTCTCCATTCATCTGCGTCCATACATTTTTAAGACTTGAAAGCATTTTCCCAATTGTAGCTGGAAGAGGAGGGGGGTGGCGGGTGAGCTGACTTACTAGGTACGGCAACGAGACTTGAGATCAGAAGGGATAGGATGTTGTCTGTACAGTAGCTCAGCAGTATTGTTGGAATACAAGGGGAAGCCTGGTCCAGCCCCAGCAAGTTGAAACTCTGGACCAGGCTAGGAGATTGTCGATATGTACAAGTCTGTGTTCTGAGGGTCCCTATGAATCAGAGTTCTGAGGGTCTCAAAATTTGAGTGCCTCCTCCCCAGATTTTGTATCCTCATGGTCTTAGTGTGCCTCCCTGACGCCTAGGTAGGAGAGTTGACATGTCTTTTAAAACCTATTTGGGAACTCTTCTAAGAGGCCCCAAAGCCTAACCAAAAGGCCTCATCTACCCTGCCAAGTCCTCTGCTGGAAGTCAGTTCAGTTACCTCCTGGAAAACAAAGTAGACAGATCAAATCTAGCTTTATGTGTCTTATCCACTAAGGATAATGGTTCAGCTGCTGACCAAGGGCCTCACTCTCTGACCACACTTCCTCATTTAAGAATAGGCATGATTTCACAGACCCAAAATAGCAGTAGCTATGAAACACAACACAGAAAGGTTCAAGCATCAAGACCCAAATCAAGAACTGAAAACAAAAGCTAAAATGAAAATTACCCATCAGGGTCTTCTCATGGAGCTGAGACTGAGTTAGCTGAGTTTCTGGAATCAGAACTCTCAGAATGGCTATATTCTAATGAGGCAGCAGAGAAATTAGATTTCATTTTCTTAATATCCTGCTTGGATCATTTTGTAAAAGTATTTTGAACATATATCAGTTTTTATATCAGATGCAGTTGTTTGAGATTTTTTACAATCAGGGGCTAAAGAAATCTAAAATTTCCAAATCCATGTCCTCACTCAGGCCAAAAGGCCCTCTGTCCATGTCAGGTCCTCTGTCCATGGACATTAACCAGGGGTGAGGGACTGCAAATACACCAGCTCCCATCATTCCCATCTCATTTTTTTTTTTTAATGTTTTAATGTGAATTATATGACAGTTTACATGGGAGAACTTTAGTTTTGCATTCATTCCATCGTATAACATCTCACTGCCATGGTTCCAATCCCCTCCATGCATCCTCAACCACCCAAAGGGTATATCCCAGAAACCC
>NW_006409056.1:190193-191689 GCF_000296735.1 Chrysochloris asiatica | reverse complement strand
GATCATCCAGTCATCCGGTCCAGGTCACATGGGTATCATTTGAAAGTGTGGGCGCTCCTGTGTATATGTCCTCTCTTCCCGTCAGCCACTAGTGCCACTCTCCTCTCAAGTCCTCCGTGGCCATGCCATTGACTCTGGGCCCAAGAGTCCCCAGGCCTCTTCACACTGCTTGCCAACGAGGTCCCCAACTGGGTCCACAGAAGTCCACTGAACATTGTAGGGCTGTGCTTGCCGCTTCATTGCTGCTTTTACCCCACTTCCCCCCATCGGTGATGTGTGTCTTCACTAATCAGAGCGTGCATTTCCGTTGAGTCTTAGTCTTGGAAGGGAGTTTGCGTTGAGAGGACCTGGACACTTGCCTTGATGTTTTCTAGGGAAGCGATTTGTTTGTTCTTGTAGTAACAGCCCATCTGCCTCCATTTTTCCTGCAGGTCTTTCTTTCAAGAGGTATCTTTTATTGTTCTTGCCACTCCAGGCTGGTCTGCTCATCCTTTCAAGTGGCGATTTCTCATCTCGGTAGATCTGAATGTGATTTCGGTTTCTATCTATATGTTTATGTATTGCACAAGCTCCGCAAGAAGCCTCATTTACTGGGTACGCTGTAGCCCCATTTTAGGTATTCTAATCAGTCATAGGCAGAAGACGGACTTACAAGCCTTCTAGTGTGGTGTTTCTGACTATTCCTTTCTCTCCCTCTCCAGTGTCTACTCTATATTATAATGCAAGAGAAACCAAGATTAAAACAAACAAACAAACAAAAACAGTCAAGCATCTTAACATGATTCCCCGCCCCCCAATTCCAACCATGATTCCATCCCTGTATCTCAGAGCCCTGCCGTTCCAAGGCTGTGCATGTATTGTCCTTTATCTCTGTCCCATTTAGCCCTTTCGAACATGCCCAATTGTTCTCCCATCTGCCCCGTTTCTCCACTTCCCTCTCCCTCCCTGTATATTGCCCCCCTCCCTAGCGCCCAAGCTCTCCTGTGTCCAATCCCCACCCTGAGCTCCGCCCTTCCCCCTTGCCCCCACCCATCACCAACTTCCCAACAACCAACAAAGACTTTCCCGTACCCCCTTTTAGAATAATTTCTTTTTCTTAGTCTTTTACAGTAGTGGTCCTATGCAGTATTTCTCTTTTTGTGACTGACTAATTTCACTCAGCATAATATCCTCAAGGTTCATCCATATTATGCGGTGGCTTACTGCTTCCTTGTTATTCTTCAATGGAGCATAATATTCCATTGTGTGTAGGTACAACAATTTGTTTATCCATTCTTCAGTTGATGGGCACTTTGACCGTCTCCATCCTTTTGTTATTGTAAATAATGCTGCTATAAACATTGGTGTGCATATATCTTCTGTTGCTATAAACATTGGTGTGCATATATCTTCTCGTGTTGTGGCTCGTTTTGCTTGTGGGTAAATACCGAGTAGAGGGATTGCTGGATCATAAGGTATTTCTATTTTCCACCTTCTGAGAAAACGCCATATTGTTT
>NW_006409056.1:185133-189491 GCF_000296735.1 Chrysochloris asiatica | reverse complement strand
AGCACCATCTGTTGAAGAGACTATCCCCTCCCCATGGGATATATTTTGGTGTTTTGTCGAAGATCAATTGGCTGTATACAGATGTGCTAATTTCTGGATTCTCGATTCTGTTCCATTGATCTATGTACCTTTCATTGTACCAGTACCAAGCTGTTTTGACCACTGTAGCCATGTAGTATATTTTAAAGTCGGGGAGTGTCCCATCTTATTTTTGAAACTAAATTCCTTTCTCATAATTACTGCCTGTGATTCCTAGTAGTGATACACAAATATCAGCAAGCACTCAGCAGAGAGGTGAGCAGAGCCGTGTTTCCCACTGTAGCCTCAGAGAAGAGTCTTCATTATATTTTTCTGAGTTACTTCACCCTGTAGCTGTTTATAGAGTTATCTCCTCTCTGCAGGGGTCTTGTGCTACATCCAAGTCTTTGATTCTGTGCTGCTTTTCCCACTCCCACTAGAAACTAGGAAGAATTCCAGTGATCAGACTCTCCACTTAAAGAGGTAAGATTGAGTACTGTTGTACATTTTTTAGAGTAAATCATTCCCTTTGGGCTTCTCCCTGTGCAGTATGAGTTTTTGCTTGTTAACTTATGAGCTGAAGAACCCTACGACATAGAGGCTAGAAATCCAAAATCACTTTGAAGCTCAATTTCTCATCAATAAAAGGGAAATCAATAATACCTCATAAGGCTTTTGTAAGCATTAAGATAAATAATGTAAAGAAAAGAAAATTGTCAGACAGTAAAATTCAATTTATTATAGTACTGTGTATCTAATTGAAGACCAATAATTAGTAAATATTATGACTATTATGATTTTTGTGAAATATGGTAATAAATGATATTACACTATCTTCTTTCCCTAGTGGGGTTCTGGTATGGTGCTGTAGGATAAGTACTAAACTGCTAACCTCAAGGTCAGTGGTTCAAGCCCACCAGTCACTCCTCAGAAACCCTATACAGGGTCATTATGAGTAAGAAGCAACTCAAGGGTGCTTAACAACAACAAAGCTCCCTAGTGTTATTTGTAACAGAAATTAATTGCAAGAACTTAATTTTTTCACTGTTTCTTGTTGTCACACAAGAACTCCTCTCTTGGTTTAATGTTGTTGCTAAGTGTGGTAGAGTCATTTCCAATGCATAGTGACCCTGTGTAGGGTGTCCAAGGAGCAGCTGGTGAGTTTAAACTGCCGACCCTGCAGTTAGTAATTCAGTGCTTATCCTACAGCAATGCCACACCAGGACTCCATTGTTTGTTGTTGTTGTTGTTGTTAAGTGCCGTCGAGTCGGGTCCGACCCATAGCGACCCTGTACAGGGTTTCCGAGGGTGTAAATCCTTACGGGAGTAGAAAGCCTCATCTTTCTCCCGCGGAGCGGCTGGTAGTTTCGAACCGCTGACCTTAAGGTTCGCAGCCCGATTTGTAACCACTACGCTACCAGAGCTCCTTTGTTTAGAAGGCTAGAAATCCAAATTCAGGGTGTCAGCTCCAGAGGAAGTTTCTCTCTGTCTGTTCTGCAGGAAAATCCTTCTTTCAGTTACTTTAGCATTCTTCTTAGAATCCTTTGTTTCTTGGTGGTCTCTATGTGGCAACTATAGGGATTCTGAGAAGTGACTGGTATGCTTGAACTGCCAATCTTCTGGTTCAAACCACCCTTGCAGTCCACAGCAGTACCACACCAGGACTTGGGGGGCCATCTATGCTGTTCCTTAAATCACTCCTCAGTGACTAGATTGAGGACACTCCTGACCCTAGTAGAATTTCAGTAACATAACAAATAGACCCTATTCACAAATAGAATTATGTACAAAACATATTTTGTTGTTGCTAAGTGCCATCCAGTCAGTTCTGACTCATAGTGACCCTGTATAGGGTTTCTAAGGAGTGGCTGCTGAGCTTGAACTGCCAACCTTGTAGTTCAAATCAACCTTACACTCCAGTGCATTAGCACTCAGCACTACACCAGGATTCCAAAACATACTTTAGGGGACACTATTCAATGGCAATTATACAACAACAACAACATTCAAATGGAGGGGAGTTTTGGTGTGGTGCTATGGGATAATGTACTGGACTTCAAGTTCTGTTTGAACTGCAAGGTTGGCAGTTCAAGCTCATCAACCACTTCTTGGAAACCCTATACAGGGTTGCTAATGTGTGGAAACCGACTCAAAAGCACTTAATAGCAACAGCAACAACAACAACATATCAGATGGAGGAATCCTGGTGTGATCATGTAGGATCAGCATTGGACTTGGAATTATAAGGTCAGTGATTCAAACCCACCAGCCACCTCTTGGAAAGCCTATGAGTCGGACGAAACTCAACAGCATTAAAAACAACATCATTCAAATGGAGAGAGTCCTCATGTGGTACTACTGTAGGATAAGGACTGGATTGATAACTGCAAGGTTGCAATTCAAACCCACTAGCTGCATCTCAGAAACCTTCTACAGGATCAGTATAAATTGGAACTAAATGGAGGGCACTTAACAACAACAATTCAGATGGAAAAGAACTCCTGGTGTGGCACTATATGATAAGCACTGGACTGTGAACCACAGATTGGTATTTGAAGCCCACCACCTGCTCCTCGGAAACCCTGTTAAGGGTCCCAGTGAGTTGGAATTTACTTGACAGCACTTAACCACAACAACATCATTCAAATGGAGAAAAGATTGAAGTTGTCAAAAACTTCATTTTGTTTGTATCCACAATCAATATTGATGGAAGAAATCAAAGGACATATTGCATTAGGCAAATCTGCTACAAAGGATCTCTAAAATGTTAAAGAGCAAAGAGGTCACTTGGAGGACTTGAGTGCTCCTGACTCAAGCCATGGTGTTTTCAATCATCTCAAATGCTTATGGAGTCCTGGTGTGGCATTGTAAGATAAAGCGCTGGACCACAAGTTTGGTTTGAACCACAAGATCATCAGTTCAAACTCAACAGCTGCTTCGTGGAAACCCTATACAGGGTTACTATGAGTCAAAATTGACTCAACGACACTTAACAACAATATATGCTTATCAAAGTTGAACAATGAATAAGGAAGACCTTAGAAGAACTGATACACTTGAATTATGGTGTTGATGAAGAATATTGAAAGTATCATGGATTTCCAGTAAAACAAACAAATCTACCTTGAGATAGTGCTCCTTAGAATGGATGATGTTGAGAATTTGTCTTTTATATATTGTACATTTTGTCAGGAAGGGTCAATCCCTAGAGAGGGCATCATTCTTGGTAAAGTGAAGGGTCAGAGAAAATAGAGGATGGCTTTCAACAAGATGGATTAACACAATTGGAGTAACAATAATAAAATGTTCTCAAACATGGGGACAATTGTGAGGATGGCAGAGGACAGGGCAGTGTTTTCTTCTGTTGCATATAGAGTCACAATGAATCTGAACTGACTAGTTGGCACATAACAAACAAAATAAGCATTTCAAATTCATAATACATGCCTGAAGCAATATTCAACAAATACATTAGTTGTTCTTTCCCTTCAATGGCCCATTCTGCTGCTTACCAGCATACACTCCCACTTTTGGCTGAAGTGTCCTTAATCTTGCCCATTACTTCAATTCAGCCTTCTATGACATTTATGTATTTATTCATTGTAGTTATTTTACATAGATATCATTATTGCATATGAAACAAAGAAGACTATTCATTTCTCAACTTCTGTCTCTACTTGACTCCCAGTTGACAGACCTCTAAGGAAAGAAGTTGATAACTGGATTGGCCAGAACCACACGTTTACTCAGTCCCTTGTTTTCAGCCAGTGGGATTCCCCTATTGATAGAAACAGAGGTCTCCTATCTTTCTGTGGTTACACTTTATACCAATCCTGTAAGGTATGTGTTACTGTGATTTAAAAAACCTTTATCTGATTTGGAAGCTTGTGTTTGTTTACATAGAATAGAAGTGGGAGAAATGTTCTGAACCCTGGACAGAATGAGTATTCCAGAACACTAAATTGTGCCCAGCAGGAACCTGTACATGGACAAAACAGAACAAGGGGGCACTATTGTTTTGTTGTTTAGTGCTGTTGAGTCAGGTCTGACACATAGCAACCCTGTATACAGTTTATGAGGAGTGGCTGGTGAATTCATCAAGGGTTTCATGAGCTGGTAGATGCTGAAGGCTTAGCACAGTGCCTGGAGTAAAAAGAATCTCAATAATCCAAACTTTTCCTTTCCTGTTCTGACCTCTCAGAGTAAACCATTTTGGAGAGGTAGTCTTGACAAAGTTTCACCTGACTCATTTCACCTGTCTATACTTCCCACAGCCTAGGTTCCAGCCACAATGAGCCTCTTCTCCCTCTGGCAGTCTTTTCCACTCCTTTTTTTTTTTT
>NW_006409056.1:168931-184062 GCF_000296735.1 Chrysochloris asiatica | reverse complement strand
CTCACACCTTTCCCAATTTTAAAACATTCAGTGTTCCCATGTTCTGTTCGAACAACTGCTTCTTGGTCTAGGTACAGATTTCTTAGAAGTACAAACTATCTCCTACTAAACTCTAAATCATGAATACTAGAGTTTGGGGTTTATTCATTTTGGTATCCCTGGCATTGAGCAGAAGGGCTTGCATGTTTTGTTGGTGTTAAGTGCCTTGGAGTCAGTTCCAACTTGCAACCTTATACACAACAGAAGGAAAACCTGCCCAGACCTGAGCGATCCTCACAATCATTGTTATACTTGAGCCCATTGCTACTGCCAATGTGCCAATCCATCCATCTCCTTAGGGGTCTTCTTTTTTTTTTTTTCTTTTGCTGATCCTCCTCTTTACCAAGAATGATGTCCTTCTCCATGGTATGGTCATTCCTGGTAATATGTCTAAAGTATAAGAGACAAAGTCTTGCCAAACTGGCTTCTAAGGAGCATTCTGGCTGAACTTATTCCAACACAAAATTTTTTTTTTCTTCTGCCATTCCATGATAACCTCAACACTCTTCTCCAACACAATAACTCAAATGCATCAATTCTTCTATGGTCTTCCTTATTCATTGTCCAACTTTCACATGCATATGAGACTATTGAAAATACCATGGATTGGGTTAGGCAAACTTTAATCCTCAAAATGACATTTTTGCTCTTGAACACTGTAAAGAGGTCTTGTATAGTAGATTTGTCCAATGCAATACATCATTTGATTTCTTGACTGTTGCTTCCATGAGTGTTGTTAGCTGATCTAATCAAAATGAAGTCTTTGACAACTTCAATCTCCTCTCTATTTATCATATTTATTCATCCAATCATAAGGATTTTTGTTTCCTTTACATTGAAGTGAAACCTATATTGTGTATAGTCTTTGATCTTCATCAGTATTTTAAGTCATCTTTGATTCAGCAAGCCAGGTTTTATCATCTGCTGTTTCCATTTTAAAGTGTTGAAGAGCAAAGATATCAGCTTGAAGACTAAGGTGCACCTGACCCAAGCCATGGTATTTTTAATAACATCATATGCATGCGAAAGCTGAATAGTGAATAAGGAAGATGGTAGAAGAATTGGTGCAAAAAAAAAAAAAAAAAGAAAGAAAGAAAGAAAGAAAAGAAAAGAAAAAAGAGGAAGACCTATAGCAAGATGGATTGGCAAAGTGGCAGCATCAATGAGCTCAAGTGTGGCAACAATAGTGAGGTTGGTCCATGATTGGGCAGTGTTTCATTCTGCTGTGCTTACTATGAGTCAGTAGCAACTCAATGGTAACTAACAACAACAATATTTCAAGCTGTTAATGAATGTTTCTGATGCCACAATTGTTTTGCTTTTTTTCATATAATCCACTTTTTCAGATTATTTGCTCAGTGCACAGATTGAATAAGTATAGTGAAAGGATACAACACTGACATAAACCTTTCCTGATTTTAAACTGTACAGTCATGGTACGGTACTGTAGAATTAGCACTGGAGCACAAGGTTGATTTGAATTGTAAGGTCAGCTGTTGTAATTCACCAGTTGCTCCTCAGAAACCCTATACAGCATTGCTATGTGTCAGCATTGACTCAACAGCACTAAAAATCAACAACAATAATGCCCCCTTGTTCTGTTTGGTCCACACCCATTTTCCTCATGGGCACAATTTAATGTTCTGGAATACCCATTCTCTGCAATGTGTCCATAGTTTATCATGATCCACAAAGCTGAAAGCCTTTGCACAGTCAAAACACAGGCAAACATCTTTCTGGTATTCTCTGCTTTCAGCCAAGATCAAGCTGATGTCAGCAATGATATCCCTCATTCCACATCTTCATCTAAAACTGGATTGAAACTCTGGCAGTACCCTGTCAATGTAATGGTGCAGTCATTTTTCAATTACTTTTAGTAAAATATTGTTTGCATGTGATATAAATGATATTGTCTGATGATTTCTGCATTCTGTTGGGTCACTTCTCTTTGGAATTGACAAAAGTATGGATCTTTTTCAATTGCAGTTGGCCAGGTAGCTGTCTTCCAAGTTTTTTTAATAGGTGAGTGAGTGCCTCCAGTGCTACATCAGTTTGTTGAAAGGTTTCAATTTGTATTACATCAAGTCCCAGAACTTTGTTCTTTGCCAATACCTTCAGTGTATCTTGGACATCTTCCTTCAGTATCATTGGATTTTGATCATATGCTACCTCTTTAAATGGTTAAACATTGATCATTTCTTTTTGGTATAGTGACTTTGTGTATTCCTTCCATCTTCTTTTGATGTTTTCTACGTCAGTCAATATTTTGCCCATAGAATCCTTCAGTTATGCAAGCTGAGACTTGAACTTTTTCTTCAGTTCTTTCAGCTTAAGAAATGCTAAGTGTGTACTTCCTCTTTGGTTTTCTAGCTCCAGGTCTTTGTACATTTCATTATAGTTGCCTTTCTTTTCTCCAGATGCCCTTTGAAATTTTTGGTTCAGCTTTTTTACCTCCTCATTTCTTCCATTGTCTTTATCATCTCTACCCTAGAAACAAAGTTTAAGAGTTTCTTCTGACATTCATTTTGGTCTTTTCTTTCTTTTCTTTTCTTCTTAATGACCTTTTGCTTTATTCCTGTATGATGCTCTTGATGTCATCCCAAACTCTTCTGGTCATTAGTGCCTAATGTATCGAATCTGTTCTTGGGATGGCACATGTTGTTGTTAAGTGCTGTTGAGTCTTTTTGAATTCATAGTGACCTTGTATAGGGTTTGTGAAAAACAGCTTATGGGTTTGAACTGCTGACCTTGTGGTTTGCAGTCCAGCACTGATCCTACAGCACCACAAACATAGTAGGCATTTAATAAATGTGTTTAATGAACTGAGTCCATTGAATATAACCCATAGATTTCCATTATTTACTGATCTTTGCTGATTATTCCTTGAACACAGATAATGAAGGTTGACGTATTACAGTAACAGCAGTTGAGAATCTAGAAAATCACTTAATACTAATTCCCTTTATAAAAAGTTATCCATTAAGTAGATTATTTCTCCAAGAACAAGAAGGACTTCAACTCTGTCTAGTCCCCTGAAAATTCTGGCCATCCTTTTCTAGAACTAAAAAGAACAAGAAACCCACCTGTCAATAGCATGATGCATAGAAGTGGGGCACCTACCTGCTTGCACTCAATTGACTGGTTCCACCAAGGTATTCAGAGTGAGCCTTGCCCAGACAATGTGATAAAATATTCTTGTAGGCACTGTCACAAGTCTCTTTGGATCGTAATCCTGCCCTAGTTTGTGTGCAGCTACAGAGAGCTGTGTAACTTCCAGGAAGATGAACTAGCTCAGATGTATGGAATCTCATTGTTCTTTTTCTCATCTTTGTAAATTGTCCATGACCTCAATAGTGGCTCACAATTGCCCAGCAGCAGTGTGAATGCAGACCAAGAAAAAAGGTTACTTTCAAAGGCCAGGAGAAGGAAGATAACAGAGATGTCTTCAAATACACATACAAAGTCATGCTGGACTAAGTCTAAAGTAAAGAATGGTTCCAACAGGTAGTCTGGGAGAGGGTTTCCTCTATAAATAGACACTTGAAGATCTGATTCACTTTCTCTGAATGAACTTAAATCCTACACATATCCTCATCTACAAAATCATGAGAGTCTAAGCAGGAGCCTTAGAGGTCAGTCAACCCAAATGCCAAATTTTATGTGGAAGACTAAAACCTAGAGAACCCAAGAAACTAGTATAACATTACAGAGCTCATTTGTAATAGAGCTGAAGAGAGACCTCAAATCTCCCTCTCCAATGGTTCCATCATTTTGTTTCATGTGAGGACGATTTCAGATTCTCAGGAGGCAACTATCCATGAGAATACATGTGTAGTCTTGCTCTGTATTAAACCTGGTGACTGCAAGAAGTTAAGCACCAGTTCTAGAAGACCAGGAGCTGCTGAGATAATTTGTGTAGACTTGTGTCTATGAACGTGTTTGTGACAAGATGCTGCACTAAACATTAAAGTCAGTTTAATGTTCTACAGGAAATGTAACAAATCAGATATTTCTTCCCTTGTTCATGCTTTCTAACCTCAAACATCACGAGGTCCTTAGTGGGTTTTTTTTTTTGTCCCACTGTGTCTGAAGCCACTGCAATATGACTTTCCATCAGTTTCTGGCCTGCCTGTCCTGGTTTCACATACCTCCCACACTTTCCAAATAGAAATAATTTTATCAAGTGGCCATGCTGTGGATTGTTTCTAAACAGCTGGGCCTGGGAAAACTCTGGGGATGAGTTCAAAACAGGAGTTCCCTTCCCCCTGACATGCTGTTTCTGGATCTGCATACATGGGAGCTAGATAGTTTAATTAATGCTTTCAGCTGGTCTGGTTACAGCTCCCCACCGTATGCTTTGCTTCCTAGGTGAGTGGTAAAGGGTGTTATTCAGAGGTTGAGCACTGTGACTTCTAGAAAAAGCAACACCTGGCATCTGCATCTTATTTGTTCATTCATTTTTAAGAACTACTAGTGGAGACCCTACTGAATGTAAGATTTCTATGACAAATAAGGCACAACTTTGTCCATACACAAAGCCCTGCATTATAAATTGTTGTTGCTAAATGTGGGCTCTGTTCCGACTCATAGCAATTATGTATCAGGTTTCTGAGGAGCAGCTAATATGTTTGAACCACTGACCTTGTTGTTCAAACTGACCTTGTGGTCAAGTGCTTATCCTACAGCACCATACCAGAACTCCAGTGTATAAACAATGGGTAGTAAATGTGAGAGCTCAGTGATACACAGGTCTTAATGGGAGACTGGAAGAGGAGCACTATATTGGGTAGTTTGTTGTGGGGCAAGGAAGGATTTCCACTGATATGAATCAGGGAAGACTTTCTGGAGGCAGCGATGTTCAAAATGTGCCCCAAAGAGTGTGGAGGCTAAAAAAGCACATTGTGTGGTTGAAAGGCTTGTTAGCAGAGAAGTCATCATGAACAAAGACATGAAGAGCAGCAGAATGGAAAAAGACATGAAGATAGAAATAAATGGCTCCATTGTTGAGAAGAATTAGCTGCTGAAAATAGCGTTTGGGAGTATGTGAGAGATGAAGACGGCAAAGGAGAGGAAATCAAGTAGAAAACTTGTTTGCTATTTGTTTAGCATTCTACAACCTATTGTTTTCACATGCATTGTCTCATTGGCCTCACAGAGCAGCCTCTGTGGTTTATAATAGAAGTGCTGGTGTTGCGCTGTAGGATAAGCAGTAGAATGAAAGGTCTGTTTGAACAGCAGAGTTGATGGTTCAAATTCACCATTTGCTCCTCAGAAACCCTATACAAGGTCATTATGAATTGGAGCAGACTCCACAGCACTGAACAACAACACCAGTTCTTTCTAAGCTCACCAGTGGTCCCTTAATTGTCAACCCAATGAGTCATTTTCCATCTTCATCTTGTTCTGCAACATTAGTACCATTGGCCACCACTCTTCTCCCTCAGTCTCCAGGATCTTACGCATTCTGAATCTTCTTCATAGCTCTGATTTTCCTTCACTACTGACTTCATAAGGAGCTCTGGTAGCATAGTGGTTTTGAATTGGGCTGCTAATCTCAATGTCAGCAATTTGAAACCACCATCAGTTCCCTTGGAGAGAGATGGAACTTTCTGCTCCTGTAAAGGTTTGTTGTTGTTGTTGTTAAAGTGCCATTGAGTTTATTGCTTCAGAAACCCTATACAGGATCACTATGAATTGAAACCAACTCCATGGCAAATAACCATCATTGAATTCGTGATTAATTTGCTTCAATGTAACCCCAAATGTTCCCTTTCCTAGGGATTTGTTCTTGGTTTTCCTTTCTCATCATTCTGGTAAATTCAGTTGCATCCCATAAGTTTGAGTACCAAATCCAAACTTCCCGTTCCCACCTTTCCTCTGAGGTCTGTGCTGAATCACCACCTAACTAAGTGGATACTTCCACTCGAGTGTTGTAACAAACACTTCCCTGAATAGATTCCAGCTGAAGTCCTGATCCTCTTTGGAAACCACTCTTAATCTTCCCAGTCTTCCAAGATGAAAACCTATATATTTCATCCCCAAACATCATCAAACTCACCAACCACTCCTAAAAAAATCCTATACAGGGTCACTATGAGTTGGAACCAAATGGAAGGCACTTAACAACAACAAACATCATCAATCAGTAGTGTCTCTTCTAATTCAGAGCCATTTACTAAATTAGCTCTTCTCACTCAGCCAGCCCCCTTGCTGGAATAGTTTCTACCTGTACCCTCTCCTTCTAACTATTATTTCATGTTCTATAAGAAATTTCCATGCAAAAATAAAAAAGACAGCAACTCTCATTTTGTCTGTTCCCCTTATTAATAGTCTCCTTTGCCTTTAGTATAAAAACCAAGTTTTTAAGTAGGTGCAAGTAACTTTTTATGATATATCCTTTGTATTCATCTACATGTTTACCTATAAGCACTTCATTGGGCATGTGATTTACTTTTTTGACGCAACCTGCTCTTTTTGCTTAAAGTTAAACTAAGGACTAAGTAAGAAGTCCTCATGTGCTCCTATTATAGCCTTTACTGTACATAATGTAGTTACCTACCTCCCTAAGATATTGAGTACCTTAGGATTCAGATCTTTGTCTTTTTCACAACCACATACTCCAAATTTAGCATAACAGCTAGCACACAGTAAACACACAACAAAATACACACACACCCCACAGAAATACACCAAAACAAAAACTCACTGCCATTGAGTTGATTCCAACTCATAGTGACCCTGTCGGACAAACTAGAACTGCCCATAGAGTTTTCAAGTGATGTCTTTCTTCCCACAAAGCTGGTGGGTTTGAACAACCAAACATTAACCACTGTGTCAACCAGTCAACCAGGGATCCTCTCTCACATACACACACCTTTGTTCAATTAAATTGAATCTCTGCATGGTCAATTCCTAAGTGTTCGAGACATAATTCAAATTTTCACTTCTTCTGTGGAACATTTCTTGATTCCACCAGACCTCCATAATAGCTAGCTATTTTCTTAGGTCTCTATTAGTCCATTTGTTACCTTTTTCATCTATTTGCCACTGGGTTGAGTTCCTAAAGACTAGAGAACAACCCCCAACACTGTGGTTCTTTTAAGGTGGACACTCAAAAAAAGTTTGATGAATGAAGGAATTCTCAATCTGCAGAAAGGGAAATGAAGGTTTAAAGAAGTTGAGACTATTGTGATTCTCAACAGAAATTCTCTGTTCATAGATTTTTCTTTTAAATAAAAAATTTGAATTTCTTATCCCTCTATCTTTTTGAAAGCTCTTCACAAGGTGTCACAACTTTTACATGGATAGCAGAACCCTCCTGTGTGTATCATGTCCCACTACACAAAGTGCAGCTAGCTAGTTGCCAGTAAGAGACCCAGATCCCCACAGCCCTCATAGTTACACTGCAGGTGAGGCCTTTCACATGACTCTGAGCAACCGAGCCACTACCTGTGCTTCCTTTCCATCTTGAGTTGAACCAGCATTTAAATCCTGGACCTGCCTCTTACCTTGAACAAGTTGCATACCCACTGAGCTTCTGTCTGCTCAATATAGGAATAAAGACAATTCCCCTCCATGGTTTTCATGAAGAAAACTGATAATAGCAATGAAATATTTATATATATTGCATATACCTTGTTATAGAATCTTATGTAAATGTATTTACATAGCAGTAGCACAATAAATGATAACCATAAACAGCATCAAGTTATTTTGTTTGTTTTATTTTCAATGTTTTCTCTAAACCTTAACCCTCCTCAGCTTTCTTTGGTGTTCTCCTAGATCTTAAGGGAAGAAGAACGCAAGTTCAACTGAAAAGAATACTTAGAGCCATCTCTATGCACTCCTATTTGGCATGGCATTTGCTATTCTTTTTAAGATCACTTTTGGCAAAGTACTTTGGGATCCTGGGGAGTAAGGTGCAAGACAAATTCAACAATTGTTCTTTGGTGTGGTCAAGCTGGTTACAACTTACAGTGACACTCTAAATGGTTTCTAAGGAGTGGCTGGTGAGTTTGAACTGCCAACCTTGAGGTTAGCTGTCCACTGCTCATCCTACAGTGCCACACTAGGACCCCAAATTCAAAAGTTGTTGTTGTTGATGTTAAATGTCGTCGAGTTGGTTCTGACTCATAACAACCCTGTATAGTTTCCAAAGAGTGGCTAGTGGGTTTGAACAGCTGACCTTGTGGTTCGTAGTCCAGTGCTTTTGTTACAATATCACACCAGGACTCCAATCCAAGAATTGTTGTTAAGTGCTGTTGAGCTTGTTCTGACTCATAGCACCCCTATGAGTATAGGACTTCTGAGGAGTGCCTGGTGGGCTTAAACCATCAACCTTTTGATTAGTAGTTCAGTGCTTATCCTGCAGAACCATATCAAGGAATAATGAGAGGTAAAAGAAAGAGTGAAGAAAAGGCTTGCCCTTAGGGTTCAAGGCTTTTTCACAAATGGGTTTTATGTATTTCAAAGCACCCATGCTTCTCCAAGGAAAGGGAAGGAGAACCTGCAGTTGCTGTTGTTGTTGTTAAGTGCTATGGAGTTGGTTCTGACTTATAGTGACCCTTTATAGGGTATCTGAGGCTATAAATCTTAATGGGAGCAAAAAGTCTCATCTTTCTCACACTGAGCAGCTGGTTGGCTTGAACTGTAAACTTTGTGATTCACAGACCAGTGGTTATGCTACCAAACCTCCACATTCCCTGGGACTATGCTAGGTCTATTTCAGGGAATTATCACATACTTTGTTGTTGCTGCTGAGTGTCATTGAATCAGTTCTGACTCATAGAGACCCTGTATAGCATTTATAGTATGTTACATTGCATTACATTATATTATATTGCTGTTAAGTACCATCAAGTCAGTTCTGACTTAAAGCAACCCTGTTTAGGGTTTCTAAGGAGCAGCCTTGTGGTTGTCAGTCCAGTGCTTATCCTATAGTGCTACATTATATTATAACCCATGAGTCATGGTTATATGGTTCCATGGTAGAATTCTCACATCCCAGGCAGGAAACCTGAGTTCAATTCCCTGTCAACTCACCTATTGTCCTCACATGCAGCCAACACCTATTTGTCTGTAGAGGCTTTTGCATTGCTCTGATGCTTAATGGGTCTTAGCAGAACTTGCAGGCTACAAAGAAAGGCCTAGTAGTCTATTTCTTTGTTTGTTTTTTAAGCCAATTAAAGCTGTATGGATTCCAATGGTCCAATACATACCAGTCAAACATAGGACTAAGTAACTTTCAATTCTATTGTACATGGGGTTGCCATGAGTTGGGGGCCAACTCGATGTCCATTTACAACAACAACCCATAAGCCAAGGATCCTGAAGAGATACACACACACATATACTTATTTTATTTTCCAGTACATTTTAACCATATGCTCTGGTCACTATGTTAAGTGCCGTTGGTCAGTATGACTCAATGGCTCTTAACAACATTTGTCATTGTGCATATCACTAAAAAACAAAAACAACTGTTAAAATGATTAATAATAATATAAAATTGTATTGTTGGTAAAACTGGCAAGGTGTATGTTCTGCAAAATATTTGCCATAAAAAAGTGTCAATCCTAGAGCAGTTTGGGTATCACTTTTGTAAGTCAGAACCCAGACATTCATTGACTTCAAGCTGAGAGAAATGGACTGGGCAGTAGCTTTCCAGCACAACACAGAAGCATGTACATGCTGGGGTGACCCTGGGCAAACTTTCCGTCTCCTGAAGATGAAGCTGTTCTATCTCTCTGCCAGCCTAATCTACCACACAGCCCTGGAACAAGATTCAGGGAGAGCTAATCTCTCCTCCTTTCCATCTGAGGGCTAAGGAGGGAACACAACAGCAGCTGCCAGCCAAGGGCCAGCAGGAGGCTGAGCAGGAAAGGGCCGTGACACTGCTACCCAAACAGACACAGGTATTTTTTTCTGCTTCTCCTAGTTCCCTCTCCATCAGTCAGTCCCTGATGCCAAGAACCCAGAAAAATGTAAGGCTGCCAAGCATGCACTTACAAGGTGACTAACCTTATCAAGCTATTACAAATTAAATATTGTCTGCACAAGAGGGTTCACCTCCCAGTTCCTCTGGGAACAGGAAGCTGAGATTGTCCACACATTGACCAGATAAGAGACTGCAACCTGCCAGTCTGCCTCGGTGAGACAGAGATGAGCGGACTGCCCTCACAGCAAGTGTGTGTTAGGCTGACAACTAATTACCAACAGTACACACTGGTCACTCAAGCAGGTCTCTACCCACTATTTCCTTGACACAGGTGTGGGTCTGGTAAATGGATTGAAAACCCATTTCTTTCCATTGAGCTAGCAGATCCAGAACTACAAGTCACTGGAAGAGTCACTTAACTCCCCCACGTCTTTGTTGCAGCACTAGAAAAAATGGTGCTATTAATACCTGCTTACCATCGACAGGGGGGCCGGGAGGCTTAATTAAATGTGGTTTGTGAAGTGCTCTGAGGTTGCTGGATGAAAGCTGAACTCTGAGTAAAACTATTATTGTTAATTAATTATTGTCAGTGGAATTATTTACTCTGTGTTTTCAGGCCTAGAGGCTCTTGTTTACCAGCAATAGAGTGTTTCTTTCTATATTTTCCATCCTATGTTCCCCCCTACATCAAACCTTTAATCTTGCTCATTCTCTCTCCTTTCCCTTTCTCCTTCTTTACCTTTTTCATGGCAAACAATTTAGCCTCCCCCCCACCCCCCACCACCCCGTGGGCTTAAACAGACTTTCATAAAGACCAGAAGAGAAATCCTTATTCATGTAAATGTAAGCTGGAAACTGATCTGTCACAGATACCTTTAGTGTCATCTAGAAAGCTTGGAGTTCCTTTGGGGAAAACAGTCTGTTTGGCAATTCATACTCAACAGAATATAGAATGTTTTTCTGCTAAAATGGTTTCTTCCAGAACATGATTATGACCTCTGAGGGACAATGATGTACACAGTCCTACGAATGCATCAGAAATCCTGCTGGAAAATCCAAAGGACCTGGAGTCTTCCTTTTTACAACACTCTGACATCTTAAAAAAAAATAAGCAAAGCTAGCTCAACTTTAATTTCTCTCTTCAATTAGTTAGGATAACAATCCCATAGAATTTCTAGAATATAAGGCCTGTCTGAGATTAAAAATAGGGAGACCACAAGCATTAGAGAGGAACAAAGCCACCAGGATGGAATTATGTATGTCTTCCCATCTCGGCTTCCACCTGGTACTCACCACAATGGCATCAGAGTCAAGGGCATTCGGATGCAAGAAAAGAAGATCCCCAGTGAACTGTAGCTTTTATGAATAAATTGTACTTCCCAAAATTGGTTGGTTGTTTGTGGACATTGATTTATTTTCTCGGATTCTTTCTGATTGTTATATTTTGGATGGTGCTTACTGATGTGAAAAAGCCATCTAGTATTGCTGATAAATCTAGAGATAATGGCAGAGGTCAAATAAGTGGGAAGGAAGGAAAAGAAAGTGTGCTTGCTCTGCAATGGTGGAAATTTATATATAGAGAGAAAACTCTCTATTCTCACTTCAGTGACATTTTGCCCCATGTCTTCATTGCATAATCAGTTGGGCTATTTGCTTATTTTCCTTTCTGGAGTTAAAGATGGAATAGTGATTGCAGTGGAAGGGCTTTGTTTTATGAGTGCTTATTCTTACTGAGTTCCTACGTGAGTCTCTTTCTTCTCTCCCATGGGCTGTGTGTGTGTGTGTGTAAGAGAGGGGGAGATGGGTAGAATGTGTGGAGGAACAAGAGAGAGGCAGGGAAACAGAAGAAAAGAAGACAGAGGGAAATAGAGGATAGAGAGATGTGGGGAGAGGAGAGAAAGAGTGAGATGGAAACTTCAGTAGTGCTAGCAGTACTAGCTAGCTGAGCTACAGAATGAGACGTTTTCCTTGCATTGCTTTGCCTGTGCACACTTAACATTTTCAAGGTCAAGTGGATGCTCCCATTGAGTGCCTTTAAGGGGTGAGTTAGAACCTCTCAGATTCCCTCAGTCTCAGAGCGCCTCTTCATGGTGTTCTGATGCCAACCTTATATCTGGCAGGCTTTCTAAAAAAAAAAAAAAAAAAAAAAGGTATCGAACTCAGTTTAACTTCCAGGTGGGATAGTTTTAAAGAACAAAAGTAAGGAAGGGGAGGCTGGCAAGATGCTGCTGATAGACTGTGATTTTTCCCATATTTGAATCACAATTACTGAAACATTACCTCCAAAATAGGTCAAAAGGGATTTGGGATAAAATGGGATAAGCTACTGTGAATTATCCCAATAAGCAGAAAACCTGATTTTAAATCTTGAGTTGGAGCTAATCATAAAAACTGAGATGATCTTCTGACACCCAGATCCATTTGAAAATTGAAGGACACTCTACCCTAAGAGATAGCTTATTCATTAACAGAATGACAAATACAATCACTGCACAGTCTGGAACTGACAACTGACTATGGCTCAGCTGTGTGCTGCCCATCCCCACCACGGTGCCATATCATTTTAGCAAGCAACATGACAAGCAGAATTAAAGGAACCATGGCTGGCTCTGATCATGTTTCCATATTCTCCTGTCAAGCCGGGTGCCCTCAGCAGCACAAACTTCAAAATCTAACACAAAAGAGACACAAGAAGAGACAAGAAACAATCAACTGGTCATGGACATTAATAAGAGAGGTTTTAAACTTAGGGTTGTTGTTGCTAAGTGCCGTCAAGTCAGTTCTGACTCATAATGAACTCGTATCTAGTTTGAACCCCTGACCTTGAGATTAACAGCCCAGTACTTGATCCTACAGAGCCACACTAGGACTCTGAACATGGGTAGGGGCTATATTTTAAAGCCTCATTTGAAGCATGATTATTAAAGTTATCTGTACTTTTCGATAGAGTCTCTGGATAGTGCAGTCTGTTAAGTGCTTAACTACTAACAAAAAGGTTATTAGTTTGAACCTAATCAGAAGCACTTTGGCAGAAAGACCTCATGATCTGCTTCGAAATGTCACAGCCTTTTTAAACTCTATGTAGCGCAGCTCTACTACTAAGCAACACATGGGGTTGCCATGAGTCAGAATTGAAATGACACCAATTGGTTTGACTTTTGGGTTTATGTAACTAGTGCAAGCAACATGCTATAGGAAGGGATTTGGCAGGGATGACAGTGGAAAACATTTCACATTTGAGTTGGATTTGAAAGAAGAAAAAGGTCTCTGATAGACTAGGGTAGAGAACGGATTCCAGGTTAAGAAAGGTGGATGAAAGAGGGCATGGAGGGTGATTGTGATGGTGAGGCCAGACTCCAGCCAGCTGATGCGTACTTCTTTAAGACAGAATGTCCACGAGGATATGGTGAGAGTGAAACCAACGTTCTCCTTGCAGAATCATTTCACCAGACTCCTTCTAGAATTAATGAGTTCTCTCTAACATTAGAAATCAAGAGGAAAAGTGACTTACAAAGCCATACCATCAGTCCACAAAGTAACCATGGGATCACACTCCCACATATCATGCAGATGTTGTTGTTGTAGGTTGTTGTTGTTAAGTGCATCTAGTTGGTTCCAACCCACAAAGACCCTGTATAGGGTTTCAAAGGAGTGACAGGTCAGCTTGAACCATCAACCTTGCAGTTCAAATGACTTTGCAGTCCAGTGCATTAAGCCTCAGTGCCACACCAGGTCATCATCATGAGGACCGTGAATTTCCCAGACCTCACCCCTCTTCAATCCCTAACCATGGGACATTTGAGAGGACTTACAGATTCACTAGTAGCTCTCTGCCAGACTTTCAAAACAAAAATTTCACCTCTGAGGTGAGAAAGGATATGAGAAATTTCAGCCCAAAGAGTGATTATTTTCCCCCACGGCTGTCATGAGCACCTGAAAACAGGGGTTTATAATGGAAGTGCCATCACAACTGTAACTACATTGCTGTGCAAGTGTGACACTCTCCTGAAGTACAAGCACTATAATAAGAAGAAGCATTTAAATGATGCTGCGAAGGACAACCAGGATATGCCATCATCTTTTTCTAGATCATCACCTCTCCCAATTTCTTCCATTTCCAGCTTTAAGAAGAGCACAAGTTTCATGGGTAAAAACTTAGTGCAAGAATAGAAAGTTTTGTAACTGGAGAAAAATCACTTGTGAAGGACGCTTGTCTCTGCCTCTTGGCCATTGTCACAGGGAGACTGATAACCTCAGGGCTCTAGGAGAGTTCACCAAGGTTCAGTCCTCTCTGGGTCAGCCGCTGAGCCTCAGAGTCACTATCAGGTACTGTCCTAGAGTCTGTGAACTTAACATTCCATTTGACTTTAGACTCGAGCTGATGAAATTGGGCTTTCCAATATATTAGACACCATAATATAAAATGTAACACTTTGCAAAGAAGTCTTAGTTGTTAATATTAAGACAAAAGGGGATTTTTCCTCCAACAGTCTTATATCTACTTCATTGATCTGCTTCTATATACCAAGGTCATATGTGTCTTCACCAAATTAGTAAATGTGCCTCAAGCTATGAAAGGGAAAAAATTGAAATTCACATGGCATACCAGGAATGAAAAAAATTAGCAGAAAATGAAAATCACTTCTTCTTTATTAGAACTACACACACAAACACTTTCTTATTGTCATTGCCAGTTGCCATCCAACTCATGACGACCCCATGTGTGCTGAGTAGAATGTGCTCCATACCGGTTTCAAGGCTATGAGCTTTCAGAAGCAGACCAGGCCAGGTCTTTCTTCCAAGGCATCTCTGGGTGGATAAGAAGCACCATATATATATATGGAGTCCTGGTGTGGCACTGTGGGCTAATGTGTGAGACTGCATAGTTGTTTGAACTGCAAGATTGGTGGTTCAAGCTCACCAGCTGCTTCTTGGAAACCCTAGAGAGGCTCGCTATGGGTCAGAATCAACTTGACAGAACTTAACAACAACAAATATATATATATACACATGCATATAAAGGAGCTCTGGTAGCATAGTAGTTCTGTGTCGGGCTGCTAACCACAAGGTCAATAGTTTGAAACTACCAGCCATTCTATGGGAGAAAGATGAGGCTTTCTTCTTACATAAAGATTTATAGTCTTAGAAACCCTAT
>NW_006409056.1:165070-168182 GCF_000296735.1 Chrysochloris asiatica | reverse complement strand
AATAGTATCTACTGGAGATTCTGCCTTCCGCCATGCTCCCTAGCACCTGGTTCCCTCTTGAAAGCTTGACTCAGTGGAAATGCACACTCTGATTGGTGACCACACACATCACTGATGGGGGGAAGTGGGGTAAAAGCAGCAATGAAGCGGCAAGTTAAGCCCTACAATGTTCAGTGGACTTCTGTGGGACCCGGTTGGCAAGCAGTGTGAAGAGGCCTGAGGACTCTTGGGCCCAGAGTCAGTGGTGTGGCCATGGAGGACTCAAGAGGAGAATGGAGCTACCGGCTGACAGGAAGAGAGGACATATGCACAGGAGCACCCACACTTGCAAATGATACCCACGTGACCTGGACCGGATGACTGGATGATTGGAGCTCAACCAGGAGAGGAAACAAGAGGGGAAGAAAAAAAAAAAAAAAGAGTAAGCTGATACGGTCTGATGAACTTGACCTATACCTATGGAGCAGCGACTCAAATGAGGGAACAAATCCTCACAGCACAAAACATTCACACACCTACACACACACAGAGTGGACAGAGAAGGGCAGCTTGGACATTGGATACACAAATGGGGAGGGGGGACTACAAAAGCTAGAAGTGATGGGCTTACAAGCTTTCAAGAGGGAACAAGGTACTAGGGAGCATGGCGGAAGGCAGAATCTCCAATGTCTTTTAATTGCAGTTTTCTTTTTCATAAACACTTTAGAGATCCCTTGTGTGTGTGAATGTTTGTAAACACACATATACACATATATAGTTATATTTACTTAACTATAGTTACATTTCGTTCAAAATGACAAACAAGTCTCAACACTGTATGTTTTGAACTATACAAATATCCTTTTCATAAAGCAGAATGCTACACTGAAATGATGGACTTCAGTTTTGCTTTCATCTTAAATGGGAGCATTTTCGTTTATTTTGCATGTATATCTTCCATTGGTAGAGTTCCAATCCTATTTAAATGATTTATTAATGTAAAGAAGGAGCACTGGTAGCGTAGTGGTTACAAATCGGGCTGTGAACCTTAAGGCCAGTGGTTCGTAACTACCAGCCGCTCCGCGGGAGAAAGATGAGGCTTTCTACTCCTGTAAGGATTTACACCCTCGGAAACCCTGTACAGGGTCGCTATGGGTCGGAACCCTCGACGGCACTTAACAACAACAACAATTAATTTAAAGAATAACAAAGACCACTCCTCATTTAGTATCATTTATCAAAGTGTGTTTGATGTCCCATGAAATAGAGGTTCTGTAGTCAAATCAAATGTGGAAAGTCCATGTGGTAAACCATCCTCTTGAGCAATTTAGTCACACTTGTTCATTAAAAGTTCTGAAAAATCTTGTAAAAGAAAACATATGCTTTCCAACTTTATTTTAGCAAAGTGTTTCCCACTTTGATTTTAATTCTTTTCCTAACATTTTAATTACTCATAGGAACAAACATTGGAAAGTGCTGGTATAGTCATTCTGTAATATTATATATAGTATAACACAGGTTAGGAGTCTGTGGGTGGTGCAAATAGTTAACATGTTTGACTGCTACCTAAAAGGTGAGAATTTTAAATCTACCCAGAGATTCCTTAGATGGTAAGTCTGGTGACCTACTTCCAAAATATCATCCATTGAAAACTCATGGAGTACAATTCTATTCTGACACACATGGGGTCACCATGAATTGGGATTCACTCAATAGCAGGTGATAGGTGGGTAATATCGGTTAGGAGTCAAGGTTGCAATGGTGTTGAAGAGGCAACATCCACTTCTTTGACTTTCTGTTTCTACTAGAAAAACAGATCAGACAACCCTGAACCCCCTCCACTTAATGAGCCTGCTCTTTGGCATGCCCTTATTGGGGCAGCTTGATAACACTATCCATTGGGGAGCTCTAGTGGCACTGCTAGAGTTCTGATTTGGTGCTGTAGGATAAGCACTAGACCGCAAAGGCAATTTCATTCACAAGGTTGGCAGTTCAAATTCACCTGCTGCTCCTTGGAAACCCCACACATGGTTGCTATGAGTTGCTCTAAGTGATATCACTTAATAACAACAACCAGTTGTTGTTTGTCATACTGTGGTGGCTTGTGAGTTGCTATGATTGTGAAAGCTATGCCACTGGCATTTTAAATACCAGCAGCATCACCCAAGGTGGACAGGCTTCAGATGAGCTACCAGACGAAGACAGACTAGGAAGAAGTGGAAAACTACTTCTGAATATTTAGTCACTGAAAACCTGATGAACAGCAGAGAAACAATGTCATATATAGTGCCAAAAAATGAGCCCCTCAGGTTGGAAGGCACTCAGAATGCAACTGGGGAAGAGCTGCCTCTTCAAAGTAGAGTTGACCATTATGATGTGAATGGAGTAAAGCCCGTGGGAGAAAAGCACAAGGGACCTTCATTTGCTAATGGGAGCGCAACTCAAAATCAAGAGAAACAGCTGTAAACATCCATTGAAAATCAGAACATGGAATGTATGAAGTATGAATCTGGAAAAATTGGAAGTTGTCAAAAATGAAATGGAACGCATAAACATCTATATCTTAGACATTAGTGAGCTGAAATGGACTGGTATTAGCCATTTTGAATCTGACAACCACATTGCTTACTGTGCCAGAAATGACAAATTCAAGAGGAATGGTGTTACATTCATTGTAAAGAAGAACATATCTAGATCAGCCATGAGGTACAACACTCTTTGTGATAGGATAATATCCCTGTGCCTACAGGGAAGACCAGTTAATACCACCAGTTAATACCATGTGCCTATAGGGAAGACCAGTTAATACCACTAAAACCAGTGAGGATGAAATAGAAGAATTCCACCAATTTTGTCAATCTGAAATTGATCAAACATACAGTCAAGATGTATTGATCATTACTGGTGATTGGAATGCAAAGGTAGGGAGCAAAGAAGAAGGATCAGTAGTTGGAAAATATGGCCTTGATGATAAGAATGATGCTAGACTGAGTGGCTACTAATTTACTACCCCTGCTAGAGAGTAAGATCCCCTAAAAACTTGATTGAACCTCAGCATAGTGATCCTGCTTGGTCACCTTAGAGCAGGTGGTGGGCTGGCAACGTCTTGCGTATGGGGTCCCCAGCCGATCTC
>NW_006409056.1:154598-164420 GCF_000296735.1 Chrysochloris asiatica | reverse complement strand
ATTTGTTCATTTCAAATACATTCTTTAGACAGCAAAAGAGATGACTATACACATAGACCTCACCAGATGGAATACATAGAAATCAAATAGACTATACCTGTGGAAACAGATGATGGAAAAGCTCCATATCATCAGTCAAAACAAGGCCAGGGCAGACTGTGGAACAACCATCAATTGCCCATATGCAAATTTAAACTGAAGCTGAAGAAAATGAAAACAAGTCCATGAGAGCCAAACTATGACCTTGAATATATCCCACCTGAGTTTAGGGATCATCTGAAGAACAGATTTGATACATTAAACACTAAAGACCAGAAGAGTTGTGAGATGACATCAAGAACATCATAAATGAAGAAAGCAAAAAATCATTGAGAAGACAAGAAAAAAGGAAAAGGTCAAAATGGGTGTCAGATTAGACACTGAAATTTGCTCTCCAGCATAGGGATGCTAAAGCAAATAGAAGAAATGAAGCGGTAAAAGAGCTGAATAGAAAATTCAAAGGGTAGCTCAAGAAGGCAAACTCAAATATTATAATGAAATGTTCAACGATCTGGAGTTAGAAAACTAAAAGTGAAGAACAAGATCATCATTTCTCAAGCTGAGGGAACTGAAGAAAAAAATTCCAAGTTTCAACTTGCAATATTGAAGGATCCTATGGGCAAATACTGAATAATGCAGAAAGTGTCAAAAGAAGATGGAAGGAATACACAGAATCACTGTACCAAAAAGAAATGGTCAATGTTCAACCATTTCAAGACGTAGTATATGATCAAGAGCCAATGATCCTGAAGGAAGAAGCCCAAGGTATATTGAAAGTATTGATAAAGAACAAGGCTCCAGGAATTGATGGAATACAAATTGAAATCTTTCAATAAACTGATGCAGCACTAAAGTTACTCACTCATCTATACCAAGAAATTTGGAAGACAGCTACCTGGCCAACTGATTTGAAGAGTTCCATATTTGTTCCCATTTCAAAGAGAGGTGACTCAGCAGAATGTAGAACTCATTGGAGAAAACCATTAATATCACATGGAAGTAAAATATTTCTAAAGATAATTTTTTAAAAATTGCAACATTACATTGACTCTGGGAACTGCCAGAGACTCAAGCCAGATTCAGACGAGGATGTGGAATGAGCGATATAATTGCTGACATCAGATAGATCTTGGCTGAAAGAAGAGAATACCAGGAAGATGTTTACCTATTATTTATTGACTATGCAAAGGTTTTTGAGTGTGTGGATTATGACAAGCTGTAGATAACATTGCAGAGAATTCTGGAACACTTAATTTTGTTCATGAGGAACCTGTTCATAGACCAACAGTCAGTTGTTTGAACAGAACAAGTGAACACTGAATGATTTAAAATTAGGAAATTAATAAATCAGGGTTGTATTTTTTTTTACCATATTTATTCAATCTGTATGCTGAGCAACTAATTTGAGAAGCTAGATTATAAGAAGAAAAATGTAACACTAGGATTAGAGAAAGACTCAATAACAACCTGTTATATGCAGATGATGTAGTCCTGGTGTGGTGCTATGGGTTAATGTGCCAGACTGCAAAGTCATTTCAAGCCATAAGGTCAGTGGTTCAAGCTCACCAACTGCTCCTTGGGAACCCTATAGAGAGTCACTATGGGTCAGCACCAACTCGACAGCACTTCACAACAACAACAATATTCAGAAGATACAACCTTGCTTGCTGAAAGCAAGGAAGACTTAAAATTCTTACTGATAAAGATCAAAGCCTTTGGTATGAGTTGAAACTCAATGTAAAGAAAACAAAATCCTTACACTGAACCAATAAATAAAATCAAGAAAATGGAGAAAAGATTGAAGTTTTCAGACTTCAGTTTGCTCATTGTTCATCAACACTCATGAAAGAAATCAAACAACATATTGCATTTGGCAAGTCTGCTGCACAAGACCTCTTGAAAATGTTCAAGAACAAAGATGTCAGTTTGAGAACTAAGGTGTGCCTGACCCAAGCCATGGTATTTTCAGTCATCTCATATGCATGTGAAAGTTAGAATAACTTTGAATGAATAAAGAATACTGTAGAAAAATTGATGCATTTGAGTTATTGTGTAGGAGGAGAATTATTAAAAGCACGATGGACCACCAAAAGAACAAATAAACCTGTGTTGGAAAAAATACAACCAAAATGCTCCTTAGAAGCCAGGAGCTTTGTTTCTCATGCTTTGGACATATTACCAGGAGGAACCAATCCCTGGATAAGGACATCATGCTTGCTAAAGTGGAGGGTCAGTGAAAAAGAAGACCCCCAATGAGATGGTTTGGCACAGAAGCAGCAGCAATGGGCTCAAGTTTAGCAATTAGTGTGAAGTTGACACTGGACCAGCCAGTGTTTCATTCTGTTTTGTGTAAGGTCACTATCAGTCAGTGCTGACTCTACAGCACCTAACAATAACAACAACAACAACATATGTTTCTTGTTGTTGTTGTTGTTAAGTGCTGTCAAATTGGTTCTGACTCATAGAAATCCTGTATAGGGTTTCTGTGGCATGGCTGGTGAGTTTGAATTGCCTATTCTGTGACTCAAACTGACCCTGTGGTCCAGTGCTTTATTATATATATGACTCTATGGCACTTAACAACAATTACTATATATATAAGTGCCATCTAGTTGATTCCAACTCATAGCGACCCTTATAGGGTTTTTGAGGAGCAACTGGTGGGTTTGAACTGCTCACCTTGTGATTTGCAGTCCAGTGCTGATCCTACAGCAGCACAGTAGAAGCCCAATGGTATGATGTTGTTGTTGTTATTAAGTGCCATTGAGTCGATTCCTACAGCACCACACAATAATTTGAAGTTTCTGAGGAACATCTTACATAAATAAGAGTTTTACAATATATGCCTTCAATAATGAATCCAATTTTACCAGCAAGCACACATAATTTACTAGTTCTTTTTCTTCATTCAGTAACATTTATTATTGTCATGTGGAAGAAATGATATCAGTCCATTTATATTGTGTTATTTTTTTTAAACTCTCCACCTGCAGAAGGGCATTGAGTTTACAAGTATGTGTCCTTTGTGGTTACAGCTCACTTTCCCTCTTTTTTTTTTTTTTAGCCAACATGCACATATAGTATCTGAATATTTTGGTAAGAACATGAAAAGAATCATAATGCTTTTTCCTTTCCCCAGTGTTGACTCTGGCTTTTCTTAGGCAAGAGAGATTTCTGCAGCTATTTCTAGTTGTCACGGCTTGTATTATGGCCATTCAGAGCTGGTCCAAAGAAGAGAAGCTGAGTGTAGCCTAAGCTCCTCCTTAAATGTATATATAGTGTTAGAGATGTGATTTAAAGATTATCATCTGGATAACCCCTGACCACAGATAATTCTCATTCTCAAAACTTAAGTTCCACCATTAGATATTCACCTACATAATTTTTAAATTGTCACTTTTAAGAATATCGTGGAAAAGCATTAACACTCTTGGGGAAGAGGGTTACAAGTGTAGCCCTTAACAACACTTAATACTAGCAATAGACTATATTAGGCAATTGGTGGACTTTGCCATTAAAAGGACCTGAGTTCAAATAGTGTATTTACTACTTAAAATTAATAGAAAACGCATACAATTACACATAATTTGAAGATTATAAAGATTAAATGGCATAACAAATGTGAAAACATGTGACACTATGATTACCCCCCTATTCCTTAGCATAAATTAATGCATCAGCTAGCTGAGTTCAGAAAAAGCAGAAAGTTCTCAAAGGAAGAAGAGATTTGTTCAGAGGAGACCCATGGCCAAGCAAACAGAGCTCCCATGTTGGACAGATAAGAGAGAGCCACTCACTGATGAGGGGTGTGCATGGACTCCATGTCTCCTCTACTACTCTCCCTGCACAAATTATAACAAAATTAATTATACATCTCCCACCTCTCCAGAAGAAGCATTGTAGCTCCATAGGATAAGTACTAGACTGCAAACCACAAGGTCAGTGTGCTCCAAGGGAGAAAGATAAGTTTTTCTGCTCCTGTAAAGAATTAAAGCCTCAGAAACCTTGTACAGGGTTGCCATAAGTGGAACCGACCAACAACACTTAACAAGAACAACCTCTCCAGAAGCACTAGGATATTAAAACACGAGAAAAAATGTGAAAGGTACACGGACCAGCTCCTAAACATACTGCTATAACACCACTGCCATCAAGTCAATTCTCATTGATACAGTGACCCTGTATAGGATTTCTGAGGCTGTAAATCTTCAAAAAGTCTCATCTGTCTCCTGCAGAGAAGCTGGTGGGTTTGAACTGACAATCTTGCAGGTACGCAGTTCAGTGCTTATTCTACAGTGCCATCGTACTACTATGCTGCTGCTACTGTGTGCTGTGAAGTGAGTTCTGACTCATAGCGACCATGTATAGGATTTTTGAGGCTGTAAATCCTTATGGGAGCAGAAAACTTCATCTTTCTACTGAAGATTGGCTAATGGATTCAAACTGCTTGTTTGCAGTTAGCAGCCAAAAACAAACCACTATGCAACCAGGACCATGTTGCTATAAATTCAGCTAAATATGGTGCCATGCCCAAAGCCTACTGTGTGTACCCTTGGCCAGTCAGTCAGGTCTCAGCCTCTGAAGATCCCTTCTTCCCACACTAACTCCCCATGTTTTGGAAGCACTTCTGAAAATATACATCATTTTAAATCTGCACAATCTTTCTGGACCTTCATTATGATTTTTTCCAAAAGAACCAATAGATCCGTTTTGGAACACGTGCAGCCAGAGTGTTCCTTGGAGGTCAAGATGGTCAAACTTCATCTCTCATACTTTAGACATATTGTCAGGAGGGACCAGTCTCTGGAGAAGGATATCATGTTTGATAAGATCAGAGAAAAAGAGGAAGACCCTCCAATGAGATGGATTGGTCAAGTGGCAGCATTGATGGACTCAAGTGTGGCAACAGTAGTGAGGTTGGTCCAGGACCGGGTAGTGTTTCATTCCGCTGTGCATAAGATCACTATGAGTCAGTACCAACTTGATGGCACCTAACAACAACATGTGACAATGACATCTGTAAAAGAAAAACTAGCAATTTTGTGATTTAGGTCCAAGCAAATCTCTTTGTACACACAAGCATATATTGAGGTATGTTTTCTTTTTAAATTTTTGTTTGTTTGTTTTTCTCCTAATATTTCAAAAAGTCATTTGCTACAGGTTGGTTTAGCTCTAAACTCTATCATTAAGCTTAACCAATTTCAGCATCAAATGTTATGTTATATTTAAAGCCTAGTGTGGCACTAACAACAAGGTTGATATTTCAAACCCACTGAAGCCATTCCTGGGTTGATATGAGTTAGAACTGACTTGTAATAACAACAAATCCACATTAGGTAAAAATGTAAGAAGTTTTAAAATGTGGGGAGCAAGACTCACTAACTTACTCACATATCCCTCAGGATGGCAAATTTGGCATAGCATGTGTTAATTTCTTCTGGCACAGGGTGCCATGAACATGACTCCAGGTTCACCTCATAGCCCACCTCAGAAATAGTAGCCATAATGTATTAGAGTCCAGAAGAACACCGGTGTGCTATGAACTACTTCAGCCCATCTGAGCACTATAGAGTCAAGGGATATGTGATCCAGCAAGTAGAAAAAGACTCATGATATGTCCATTCTACATGGCATAGATTTAATGAGAGTAGAACTTCAGTCAGTTGTTTCTGCCCTAAAAGCAAAGAAAAATCTGAAGCCCACCTGATGAGTGACAATTGATAGCTCTTCATCCAGAAGTAGGCCAGGAATAGTAATAATAGAGCTTTGTTTCCCTAATAAAAGGCAGCAGTGGTAGCTAGCAAAGCTCAGTCAATCCCAGTTCAGCTTAGCAAGGTGCCCAGTGGCACTCATGAGCAGAGTAGCATGAATTGCCAGGTCATGAAGTTTAGGTAAATTGTGCAGTAGTCTATGTACCGAGATCACTGTGATAAGGTTTTTAAGGTACATAAATTCCAGTGTGGCATAGACTGGTGAGGTTAGGAGAGGAGGGTGAAGAGGATTCATCCATAGGAAGGGCTGTTAGCAGTGTGATGTTAGGAGTTTGAAGTCTCCGAAGGTCCTAAGATAAGGAGCTCTGGTAGCATTGTGGTTATGAATTGGGCTGCTAACCTCAAGGTCAGCAGTCCGAAACTACCAGCTGTCCCATGGGATAAAGATGAGGCTTTCTGCTCCTGTAAAGATTTATAGCCTCAGAAACCCTGTAGTATCAGAACCAACTCCACGGTACTTAATAACAATAAGGTCCTAAGATAGGGCAAAATAAATGGTAGTTTGAACCAGAGCTTGAACTGGTTCATTCCAGTTTGACACCCTACTGAGAATTCATTTTCATCCCAAATATAGTGAAGCTAGAATCTGCATTTTGACATCTCTAGGTGATTCTTATAGACCCCAAAGTGATTCTTATATATACTTACACATGTCTAAAAATCACTTGAGGATCTTCTTAATATGTAGCTTCTGATTCAGTATACCCTGGGTTGAAATGCAAATTCTCAGCAGATATCAAACCAGTTCAAAGTCCTGATTCGAATGCACTCAGTGGTACCACAAAAGACATTTGCTTCCATTAAGATTATAGCTAAGGAGGCAGGCCAGAGATGGCAACTAGTCAGACATACCATGCCTAGCACTACTACATACATTACTGGATCATCAACAAATGAAAGCTAACACCTGCTCAGCCCACCATCCCCTGATCCATATAACCAGTGAACAAGCATCCACGCTCACAGTTTCAGGTGCTACCCCTCAGACCCAGAGACAGGAGATGAACACACTGTTGTTACCAAACTAGCAATCCAAGTAGCATGCCTGCTCCACCATATATATATCAAAATTAAACAAAGCAAAATCAGAATGAAGCAAACCAAACTACAGTCAGTAAAGAAATGCAATGACACCTGCATGTTTTGAAGACAGCAGACAATATCAAATCACACAAAAAATAGGACAAGATGGGTCAAGCAAGTGACTAAAATACAAAGCAAGTGTCTAAAATACAGAGTCAGAAAACTTCATGAGGAAGAAATAGTAATGGAACTAGCTGATGAGGAACTTAAGACATATTTAGAATTCATCAACATATCAAGAAAGAGATTAAGGAAACACAATCAAGGCCAAAGAAATCATAGACAATATCTAGAAGAATTCAGAAAAGTATATAAGAGCAAGAGAGAAAAATACATATATAATTTGTTGTTGTTGTTAAGTGCCATTGAGTCAATTCCAACCCATAGTGACCCTGTATAAGGTTTCCAAGGAGCAGCTGGTAAGCTTGAGCCACCAACCTTGCAATTCAAATAACTTTTCCATCTGACGCATTAGCCCAATTAGGAACCATAAAATGCTGCAAGTAGAAATCTAAAAATAGTTAACACTAAAGCTTTAGAAGTAGATAATGTATAGGACAGGCAAAGGAGTAGAAAGATGGAATCAACAAAATAAATTACAAATCCCTGATACCAATCAGTTAGCAAAACAATAAGGAAAAGGGAAAAAGAATTAAGAGTACTTTTTAAAGGCTAAGGGGATATGTGAGAATTCTCAAAAGGAATAATCTATGTGTGATGAAAGAGAATTTCAGATCAAAAAGAGACCCAAAAAATGTACAGAAAAAAAGTGTGATAACTTGCTGGTAGAAAATGTCCCCAATATCTTGAAACACAAGAAGATATCAATCTAAAAACTCAAACAAACCCAAGTGAGACAGATTCCCCAAGAAAATCACAAAAGCAAGGCATATCGTAATCGAAATTTGCAAAACCAAAGACAAAGAATACTGAAAACAACACAGGAAAAGAGAAATATTACCTATAATGGGGAACCAGTACAACTTATTTTTGACTTCTCAATAGAAATCACTCAGGCAGGAATGCAATGGGATATCACACATAAAATGTTGAAAGAAGACAAAACATTGCCAACCAACAAAAGTGTCACTCAAATATGATGGCAAAATTAGTACATTTTCAGATAAACAGAAATTAAGAGAATTTAAAAGAAAAACAGATAATTATTATCTTAGTTGTCTATTTCTGCTATAACAGAAATATCACAATTGGATGTCCTTAACAAGCAAAACTTAATATCTCAGAGTTTAGGAGGTTAAATGTCCAAACTCAGAGTGCTTTCTAGAGGAAAGCTTTCTCTGTGTTGGCTTTGGGGAAAGGTACTTGTTTCCTTGTTTCCTCTGTAGACCTGGCATTCTTTAGCGATCTCCATATGTATTGACATCAATCTTCCCATGGATCTAGGAGGTTCACAGTGGAGAGATACCAGTTCTAAAGTATGTCACTCCACTTCTGACGCTTCTTTCTTGGTGGTAGTAGGTTCCCTGTGATCTCTTCTCACTTATCTCTCCTTTTATTTTTTGTAAGATAAAAGGTATTATAGGCCACACCCCAGAAGAACTGCCCTTATATTGAATCAGGTCTGTGACAGCATTACGAGTGTTGCACCCCACCCTTAATCTCTTTGGTTTATAAAATAAGATCACATCATAAGGGATCATAACAAAACTGATCACATCATTGCAAAACTGCTAAGTCACTGATATACATAACCCAGTCATGTTAACACTATTTGGGGAGGACGCAATTTGATTCATGACACTAGCTTCCCAAGAAACACTAAAGGGAGGCTACTGAACAGATAAAAGACTGAAGTTCTCAAGTATTTCATTTTACTTAGATCTACAATCAACACCATGGAAACTAAACTAAACATTACACTGGACAAATATACAGCAAAATCAATGTTTTGAAAAATATGTTCAGAAGCAAAGATGTCACTTTGGAGACTAAAGTCCATCTAGCAGCAAGATCTGCAAAGCTATGAGATCTGCAAAGCAGCGAGATCTGCGAAGCAGCGAGATCTGGAGTCCTGATGAGGTGCTTACTGTGGGTTAATGCACCAGACTCCAAGGCCATTTTAAATATAAGAATCAAAAAGTATCATCTCTTTCCCACGGAGGGCCTGGTGGATTCGAGCTGCTGAATTCTTAACTACTACACTACCAGGCCTTCCACCTTCAAGATGGCAGATCGGGTAGACATGTAGTGAGGAGCTCGGTCAACAACAACACAGAATACCGGGCCAAGAGGGCTCATGAGATGGTGTTGGAACTCTGGGACAAATATAAAGGTATGTTTGGAGGATCAGAGGGTTTATAGCTGGGAATTTGCAGGAGAATCCAGAAATCCATTATTTTCTGGATCAAGACACTCAGCTGTTCCAGGAGGCACCATATTGGGAGAGCATATCTTGATTGTATCAGGATTGATAGGATTAGGAGAGAACATCTTGATTGTTTCTTGATTACATCAGGATTGTATCAAGATTGACATCAAAATGTAAAGTGACAGTATCAACATAAAACCAAACGACCACCTCTCGTCTGTCGTGCTGTGGTGGTTTGAGTTGCTGTGATTCTGAGGGCTCTGCCACTGGTATTTTAAATAACCAGCAGGGTCACCCATGGTGGACAAGTTTCAGATAAGCTTCCAAACAAAGACAGACTAGGAAGAAAGAGTGACGAACTGCCTCCGAATCGCTAGTCACTGAAAAGTCTATGAATACAGGAAACACTGTCGGATACAGGACCAGAAGGTGGGAAGGCACTCAGAATGCGACTGGGGAAAAAATGCCTCCTCAAAGTAGAGTTGACCATGATAACATAAATAGAGTTAAGCTCTGGAGAGAAAAGCTCACAGAACCTTCATTTGCTGATGGGCCACAAATCAAAATGAAGAGAAACAGCTGTAAACATCCATTGAAAAT
>NW_006409056.1:150324-153049 GCF_000296735.1 Chrysochloris asiatica | reverse complement strand
GAAGACCCCCAATGAGATGGACTGGCCAGGTGGCATCATTGATGGACTAGAGATTGGCAGCAGTAGTGAGGTTTGTCCAGGATTGGACATTGTTTTGTTCTGCTGTGCATGGGGTTGCTATGAGTCAGTTCTGACTCGATGGCACCTGACAACAACAAGAACAACACAATTAATGGTATTTTCAATCACCTGATATGCATGTGAAAGGTGACCAGTGAATAGAAAGCCCAAAGAAGAACTGGTACTTTTGAATTAGTGTTTACAGAAGAATATCGAACATACTATAGGCTGCAAGAAGAACAACAAATCTGTGTTCTAAGACGTACTGTCAGAACCTTTCATAGGATTTTCTTGACTGTTAACTTTAGGGAACCAGATCATCAGACCTTTTTTCATGGAGCTGCTGGTTGGGTTTGAACTGCCATCCTTTTTGTTAGTTGTTTCTGTTGTTGTTAAGTGTCATGGAGTGAGTTCTAATGCATAACAATCCTGTATAAGGTTTCTAATGCTCTAAGTCTTGATGGAAGCAGAAAGTCTCATCTTTCTCCTACATCTTTCTTGAATCTGTTTTTCTGGTGGGCTTGAACTGCTAACCTTGTGGCTAACAGCCCAGTGCAGTCCTACAGAGCCACAGTGTTTTCTTTAAGGATAGAGTTGTTGTTGCTGTTAGGTGTTTTCAAGTCATTTCCAACTCATAGGAAACTTGTATAGGATTTCTAAGAAGCAGCTGGTGTGTCTGAACCACTAACTTTGCAGTTAGCAGCCCAGTGCTTATCTTACAGCACCATACTAGGACCTCTTTAGAATAGCAGTCACACGTACCAGCCAAGCACTTTATTTATTTTAAGTGACTTGAAACCAGATACAAGACACCTACTAGTCTCCAGATGTAACCCAACAATTTGGGGCATTATTTAATTCATGATTTCATTTTTTATGATAATATTAAAAAAAATCTGTATAAGCATCTTCAGGGTTATCAAGATGCTCACCTTATAACAGAATATTGCCAAACAATTAAAGTGCTTGATTTTGTTTTTGTGTTTACAACAGTGAGGGTGACAAGTTGTACTTATTCAGTACTGAAAGTTAATAAGAAAAGAACAGAGACCGACTAAATACATAAATTATGTTTTCATTAAAAGTCAAGGTCAAATGACCTCAGTGTTCACAGTATGAATGAACATTTCCTAATAGTTTGAACAGAGAGATATGGTGGAATAATTGAGTCATCACACGGCCCAGGGTAATAGAAGTGTGTCAGACACAGAAGAGCCCACACTGTAGCAATCTGTAACTCACACACAGATAAAATTTAATTTAAGCAAACAACTCAATGTACCACGATTAGTTTTCTTTTTACTTAGTTATACAATTCTTTTGATTTTATACTTTTTTCCAGAACTACAAGTATTGCTTTCCTTAATCTATTTGTACATACTAAACTATATTGAGCACTACTGAGTAGCACAAACAGTTGAGCACTTGGCTACTAACCAGAAAAATTGGCAATTCAGAAGCCACCCAACATCACCATAGAAGAAAGGCCTGGCAATTTGCTCCTGAAAGATCACAGCATGCAAACTCTATAGAGTACTGTTCTACTCTGATACACATACAGACATCATGACTTGAAGCCAACTCAACAGCAACTAATGGTGGTAAGCTATATATATTTTTAAAGTTTAGTTAACATTGAGAAGGTCAATGGATTTGTTGATCAGGATCCCCGCAGGAAACAGATGACATGGGTAGAAGAATTTACTTCAAAAGGATTTCATAAGAGCGCTATTTACAGAACTGTAAGCAGGATTACAGGAATCCAGAAACTATAAGCAATGGAAAGTCAATGGGCCCCAACATGCCAATTGGGGTCTACTGAAGAGGAGGGGTAGCCAGAGCAGCTGGAAGAAGATGGAATGCTAGACAGGAGTGGTAGTCTAGGGACGTACAACCACTCTGAGATTATAGCCCTGAAGCAAGGAGGAAATGGGGGGGGGGGGGTAAATACCTTGTTCTCTCTTTATACCACTCAGTACCTCTCCACTAGACCAACCATATAGAAGTCAGAGAGCAAGGGAACCTGGATAATGCAATCTATAGAGATCAGTCTCCTGGGCCACAGAATAAGGCAAAAGGCATAGAATATAGGGAAAGAGTGAAGTTGGAAATTAAGCAGAACCATGGTGTGGCACTGTGGGTTAACGACCTGTGGGGTAATGTGTGGACTTCAAAGTCAGTTCGAACCACAAGGTTAGCAGTTCAAGCTAACCAGCTGCTCCTTGGAAACCCTATTAAGGGTCACTATGAGTTGGAACAGATTCTATGGCACTTAGTAACAACAAAAACATGGTGATTTTTAGCTTCCCCTTTAAAAATAGATCATATACATATTTTATTCAAGCTTGAGAGACATTCTCTAAAAGACTTAAGTCTGATCCTCTCAATATAGTTTCAGGATATTCCCCTAGGCTGGACTTTGCTCATCTTTTCAGCCTTATACATAATGTTTCAGCATAAAGAAAACATTAATACATTCCATAATAAACCATGTTTTATGTGGCTGCCATTTTTAGGGTAATCATTTTTCAAGCATAGACCACATTTGTCCTTTACAGGTTCTCAAGTAATTTTCCAGTCCTATGTGATTTCTCTATGTGAAAGTGAAGAGGACCTAAAGTATTTACTGATGAAGACCAAAGACCACAGCCTTCGGTATGGATTG
>NW_006409056.1:133162-149859 GCF_000296735.1 Chrysochloris asiatica | reverse complement strand
TTTTGTATCTGTTGATTGGGCACCCACTGTTTACACACCTCAATTGTAATGACTAGAGGGGGTGCCTGAGTGGAAACCCCAACACCCCCACTGGTGGGTTCTTCTGACACGCACGAGCACAGATACTTTCAGCATTTAAAGAGACCAGCAGCCCAAGAGCCGACCCTGAACTCATTTTTAATAGGGAAAAGGCCAGAATGAGGTGTGTGGTGAAGGTAAAGAGAGTTTAAAAACAAACAGGCTGAAAATTAAATCCTGAGGTACAGCATAACAACCAACAGTGGCATCTTGAAATTTATAAGGCAGCATTGAAGGCAAGAAGCTGAAAGAGGACATTAAAATCATACCCATATTAGGCGACAGATTTTTTTTTTCTCTCCTGCCTCTACCTTTTCTGCGATTATAGACTACAGTATCCAATCTAGGTTTTGTTTTATTTTATTGTTTGTTTTTTTATTGTGATGATTTTTTGTTTTGTTTTTCTTGCTGTTGCTGTTTTGCTGTTTTATGTTCCCCCTTTTACCTTTGTAGGACTCTTTCTCTCCCTATATTACCCAAGAAGAGACAACAACAACTGGCATATAGTCAAGCTACAATCACACTCTATAAAACACCAAAATCCAGGCATACACCAGACAGGCAATCAATACCTGTGAAAGTTAATCTGAGTTAAGCAATAAGAAGAGTGAAAAGGGAAGCCCACATCCTGATCATATCTACCTGGCAATCAGAAAGAATGAAAAATACCCAAACATACACTCAATTAAGTATTAAAGTCATAGATAAATGCAAAACATGTCCAAGAAGCAAAAGCAGATGACCATATTAGCACATGTACAAAAACAAGATAAAAGGTCTGAGACAAATAACCTAGAGGAAGATCTCAACTACATTCTGGAAGGAGGACAGGCCTTGGAATTTCCTGAGAGGGAATTCAGAAAAATAATTATAAAATGTTTCGAAACACTTTACAATGGACTTGAGAAAAATAAGGAAGAAGTCAGGAAAGTGCTACAGGAACAATCAAATAAGATAGATACAGCATTGGAAACAAATTAAAAACCTACAGAAAGTGGTCCAAACAATCAATAACAGAATATCAGAAATAGACAATACACTGAAAGGGCAAAGGTATAGAACAGAAAAGATGGAAGGCAGAACCAGTGAGCTGGAAGACAAATCTCTCAATACCACTAAAATAGAAAAGCAGACCGAAAAAAGGATGAATAAATCTGAAGTAGGTCTAAGATTGATGTTGGACAACATGAAGAGGAATAATGTAAGAATTATCAGCATTCCAGGACAAGAAGAATTACACAAGTCCACAGAGGAAATAGTTGAAGAACTGCTAGAAGAAAATTTCTGTAACATCCTGAAAAATGAAAAGATAAACATTCAAAAAACTCAGGAAGCTCAAGTATATCCCCAGGAAGGATAGACCCCAAAAGAAAAGCACCAAGACATAGCATAATCAAGCTCTCCAAAATCAACGAAATGGAGACAATCCTGAAAGCAGCTAGAGAAAAAAGAAGTGTTACATACAAAGTCAAGCAAGTCAGATTAAGTTTGGATCTCTCAGCAGAAACCATGCAAGCATGAAGGCAATGGGGACACATATATAAAAGCCTGAAAGAAAATAAATATCAACCAAGAATCCTTTATCCAGCAAAGCTATCAATCAAATATGAAGGTGTAATCAATCAAAACATCCCAGGATAAAAAGAAGCTAAAGGATTTTTTCAAAGCCAACCCTGTGCTACAAACCAATCTAAAGGTTGGACTGAGAAAAAACAAGAACAGACAACAACCAGAGATTGACATACATGGCAGCACCTCCCAGAACTAAATCAGCAGAAGGAAGAGTCAAGAACAGAACAAAACTATAAGAACAATCTGAGAGAATCGGGGAGGTCAGTTTATAATCAAAACAATTACAGTGTGAAAGAAGGTAAATAGAGATGCATATGGTGAGAAGGTAAATGGAGAAATAGAGATGCATATGGTGAGAAGGTCAGGTAGATCACAGGAAAAAATAGACTGCACTAAATGGAGTGAAAAGTTAATGGAATATAATGTAACCTCAAAGAAAATTAACGCTTTGCAACATACCAAGAAAATGAACATCCAAGAAGAACATGGAAACATTAAAACTATGAGGAAACTCATCAGAAAAACACAAAACCCATTAACTTTGCAGAAGAAGATATGCTGAACAAAGAAAGTAGCAACACCACACACACACACACACACACAAACCATAATGGCAGCAATTAATCCATGCCTACTGATAATTACGCTGAATTAAATACACCAGTTAAGAGAAGGAGAGTAGAAGAATGGATAAGAAAACAAGATCCTTCAATATGCTGTCTGCAAAAGAAACATCTTACACACAGAGACAAAAACAGATTAAAAGTCAAAGGATGGATGCTTTTGGATAGGAAGACTTAACATTGTGAAACTGTCAAACTCTATTAGCTTTGAAGAAAGAAATAGACGAATCTACAATAATTGTGCACTATTTTAATACACCGCTTTCAAAAATGGTAGAACAACCAGAAAGAAACTGAAAAAGACACAAAATAACTAAACAACATAATCAGCCAACTGGACTTTATGGATGTGTACAGAGTATTCAACCCAAAAACAGCACAATACACATTCTTTTCCAGTGCACATGGACTATTCTCCAGAATAGACCATGTCTTAGCCTACAAAAAACCTCCATAAATTTAGAAAAACATGACCTATCTAAACTTACACACAGTGAAGCAGAAAACCTGAACAGACCCAAAGCAAAAGAAGAAATTGATCAGGTCATAAAAAGCTTCCAACCAAAAGAAGTCCAGGCCCACATGCCTTCACTAGTGAGTTCTACCAAACATTCAGGGAAGAGCTGTTACCAATTTTACTCAAATTATTTCAGAATATAGAGGAGGATGGAAAACTTTCTAATACATTTTATGAAACAAGCATAACCCTCATACCAAAACTAGGGAAGAACGTCACTAAAAAAGAACATTATAGACCAATATCCCTCATGAACATAGATGAAAAATTCTCAACAAAAATGCTAGCCAACTGAATCAAGCAGCACATCAAAAAGATACACATCATAATCAAGTGGGACTGATATCAGGGATGCAAGCATGGTTCAACATTAGAAAAACAATCAACGTAATCCACCACATAAATAAGAAAAAAGAAAAGACCCACATAATCATATCGGTTGATGCAGAAAAGGCATTTGATAAACTTCAACATCCATTCATGATAAAAACACTCAAAAAAGTAGGAATGGAAGGAAAATCCCTTAACATAATTAACAGCATATATACAAAACCAACAGCCTACATTACTTGCAATGGAGAGAAAACTAAAGCCTCCGCTCTGCAAATAGGAACCAGACAAGGATGCCTTTTGTCACCACTCCTATTCAATATTGTGCTGAAAGTCTTAGCAAGAGCTATACGGCAAGACAGGGAAATTTAAAGGCATCCAAAATGGCAAAGAAGAAGTAAAACTCTATTTGCAGACGATACGATCCTATACATAGAAAACCCCAAAGACTCAGTTAAAAAGTTACTAGACCTCATTCAAGGATTCAGCAAACTGCAGAGTATAAGATCAACATACAAAAATAAGTTGGATGCTGCTATACCAAAAACAACAGCACTAAAAAGGACATTAGGAAAGCAATATCATTTACAATAGCCACCCAAAGGATGAAATATTGAGGAATAAATTTAACTAGAGAAACAAAAGACCTATACAAAGAAAACTACAAAACACTATTACAAGAAACTAAAAGAGACCTACAAAAATAGAAGATTATACCATGCTCCTGGATAGGAAGACTTAACATTGTGAAAGTGTCAATACTGCCCAAAGCAATTTACACATATAATGCAATCCCAATCCAGATTTCAATTACATTCTTCTAAGAGATGGAAAAAACAATTATAAACTTTATATGGAAAGGAAAGAGACCCAGGATAAGCAAAGCACTGCTTAAGAAGAAGAATAAGGTTGGAAAGCTCTCACTCCCCAACTTCAAAATGTATTGCATGACTACAGTGGTCAAAACAGCTTGGTACTGGTACAATGAAAGATACATTGATCAATGGAATAGAATAGAGAATCCAGAAATTAACCCATCCACATACAACTAACTGATCTTCAACAAAGTACCTAAATATAGTGCATGGTGAAGGGATAGTATTTTCAATAGATGGTGCTGGCAGAACTGGAAAGCGATATGCAAAAGATTGAAACAAGACCTTTACCTCACACTGTATACAAAAACCAAATCAGCATGGATTAAAGACCTAAATGTGAATCCCAAAATTAGGAAGGCCATCAATGAAAAAATAGGGACAATTGTGAGGGATCTAATGCAGGGAACACACAGACTACCAAACATTCTGAAAACTACACAAACAAAAGTAGACAAAATAGATGATTGGGACATACTAAAAATTAAAAACTTATGTACATCAAAAGATTTCACCAGAAGAGTATAAAGGGAACTCACAGAATGGGGAAAAATCTTTTACAATGACGCATCAGGCAAGGGACTCATTTCTAAAACTACAACATCTCTAGATCTCTACAAGAAAAAGACAAATAACCTAGTTAATAAATGGGCACAGGACATGAACAGAGACTTCACCATGGAGGAGATCCAGGCAGCCAACAAACATATGAAGAAAAGTTGACAATCACTAGTCACTAGAAATATGCAAATCAAAACAACAATGAGCTATCATCTCACACCAGCAATAACAGCAAAGATCAAAAAAGTAGAGGACAATAAGTTCTAGCCAGGATGTGGAGAGACTGGGACCCTCTTACATTGCTGATGGGATTGCAAAATGGTCCAACCACTATGGAAAACAATATGGTGCTTTCTCTGAAGGTTGAAAATAGAAATACCTTATGATGCAGCAATTCCACTACTTGGTATTTGTCAAAGAAATTTGAGACATAGCATGAGTAGAAATATGCACACCAATGTTCATAGCACAACTATTTACAAAATCAAAAAGATGGAGACAGCCTAAGTGCTCATCAACAGAAGAATGGATAAACAAACTTTGGCACATACACACAATGGAACATTATGCTACCTTAAAGAACAACAAGGAAGCTGTAAACCACCACATAATATGGATGAACCTTGAGGACATTATGTTGAGTGAAATTAGTCACAAAAGGAGAAATACTGCATAGGACCACTACTGTAAAAAAAAAAAAAAAAAAAACTAACAAAAAGAACCCATACTAAAGGGGAGGGAATCTTTGTTGATACCCTGGATGTGGGGTGGAGTGAGGGGAGGGAGGGAAAGGTGGAGCACAGGGTAGAAAATAGACACAGGATAGTTTGGGTCTGGGGAGTGGGGAATACAAAAGAAGAGGGAGAGGAAGGAAAGAACAAGGTAGATGAGAAAACAACTAGGCAGGTTTGCATGCGCTAAATGGGACAGGTAAATAATGATGTATGCACAACCTTGGAAAACAGGCTCTGGGATACAGGGATTGAGACATGGTTAGAATGGGCAAAAGGGGGGGAATAATGTTAAGATGCTTGGCTGTCTTTTGAATCTTGGTTTCCCTGGCATACCATTATAAAAAGGACATTTGAGGGGGAGAGAAAGGAATAGCCAGAAATATCAACATAGAAAGCTTGTAAGTCTGTCTTCTGCCTATAACTGATTGGAATACCTAAAATGGGGCTACCATGTTCCCAGTGAAGGAGGTTTCCTGCGGAGCCTCTGCAATACATAGGACCATAGGTGGAATCCTGAGCCCCATCCAGTATCTTCTGAGGTGGAAAATCTCTACTGGAAAGGACAAGCAGACCAGCCTGGAGTGGCTAGAAGAAGGTATTTCTTGAAAGAAAGACCAATAGGAGAAATACAAAAGAATAACAGCAGTCAGACTGACTACTACAAGAACAAGCAAGTAGATCACCCAGGAGACATCAAGGTAAGCGGTTGGATCCCCTTAGCACAAACCCTCTTCTAAGACTAAAACTTAATGGGAATATACAAGCAGACACATGCTCTGATTGGTGAACACACTAGTCACCAGTAAGTGGAAGTGAGGGAAAAACAGCAATGAAGATGCAAGCTAAGTCTAACCACATTCAATACACTCCTGTGAACCCAAGCGGAGACCTGGTAGTCAGAAGTTTGGCAACACCTGGTGACTCCTGGGCCCAGAGTCGGTGACATAACCACAGAGGACTAGAGTGGAGAATGAAGCATCCAGCTGATAAGGAGAGCATATGCCCAAGAACACACACCCTTAAACAGATAATACCCACTTGACCAGGCTTCAATGGCTGGATGATCAGACCTCAACTAGAAGAAGAAAGAAAAGGAAAAAAAGAGTAATCTGATACAATTTGATGAACTTGACCTATACCTATGGATGCAGTAGCTCAAAAGAGGGAACAAATCTTTACAGGAAGGATCATTCCCACCCCCTCAAAACACAGGGTAGACAGGGATGGGCAACTTGGACATTGGCTACCCAAAATGGGGGGACTACAAAGGCAAGAAGTGACTGACTTTCAAGCTTTCAAGAGGGAGCCTAGATCCAGAGGGCGCGGAGGAAGGTAAGATCTCCACTGAGTAGTATCCAATCTGTCTGACTGGGATTGATGAAAGGAGATGTGGACAGCAGCCAAGTGGTACGATAGTGAATAATTACTATCAGGACTGACTGTGAGGATTGAAATGTAAAGGTAGATGTTTTGTAGCAAATGGAGGGAAGTGGTTGATTTTGCAGTCCAGGAGCGGAAGGCCCTGGGGACCATCAAGGGAGAAGAAAGGAGTGCGGGACCCTACCGAGAGAAACAGTGATGCCAGAATTAGAGGCAGAGACGATGATGTGGAGAGATGGACCCAGAGAAGGAGAGGGGCTTTGTGCTCATGACCAGGAGGTAGGCTTGCAGGGTGTACCATTTGTTTGGCTAATTATGCATGGGAGGGATTGTAACCATGGCAATGTAACGATATACAATAGGATAACTGTAAAGCACCCATGTAAACTATCACATAATTCACAATAAAACGTTAAAAAAAAAATCAGATGCACGACACCTTTTTAAAGTGTTGAAGAGCAAAGATGTCAGCTTGAAGACTAAGGTACACCTGACACAAGCTATGGTATTTTCAATAACCTCATATGCATGTGAAAGCTGGACAGTAAATAAGGAAGACCATAGAAGAACTGATGATTTTGAGTTATGGTGTTGGAGGAGAATATTGAAAGTGCCATAGGCTGACAAAAGAATAAACAGATCTGTATTGGACGAAGTGCAACCAGAGTGCTCCTGAAAGGCCAGGATGGCCAAACTTCATCTCTCATACTTCAGACATATTGTCAGGAGGGACCAGTCGCTGGAGAAGGATATCATATTTGGTAAGGTGAGTGGAGGGTCAGAGAAAAAGAGGAAGACCCTCAGTGAGTGGATTGGCAAAGTGGCATCAAAGGGCTCAAGCATGGCAACAATTGTGAGGTTGGCCTGGGACCGGCCGTGTTTCGTTCTGTTGTACATAGGGTCGCTATGAGTCAGTACTGACTCGATGGCACCTAACAACAACAAAATGTGATTTCGCTACAGAAATGTTTAGAGGTTCTGCATTATCAATCCAATATATTTGAAACTACTCCTACTCACTCCTCCCACTCAAAGGATCACATCGAATAGCTTGATATGCTATTTAAAGAAGAAGAAGAAAAAAGATTATTGACTTATTTAGCATTTCTTCCAAGTACCAAATTCTTAACTGATTGAGAAGATCAATGCTTAAGAAAAATACACATATAAACGCACATGATCATATTTACCCACGTAGTAATTGGAATCAGGAGATTCTGGCTCTTGTAATAAATCATTCTACCATCTCACAGGCAATCACTTCATTTCTCGGGACCATTCGACTTTAATGAATAAAATGCATAGTGTGTGCTGTGGAATGAGAGCTGGGTTTCAAGGCAAACTTTGTTACGAATTATGGGCTCTTTGGCATCTGACTTAATCCACTGCAGTTTGTGATTTACCACCTATGAAACAAGTAATAGGGCCTACTTCATAGTATACTTACGAGAATCAAAGAAAATGATGCATGAAACAGCACCCCTCCGGATCATATTTTGTATTCAATAAATTGTTGTTGCTGCTGTTGTTGTTAAAACCATAATCAAACATTATCAAGGGCTCTGAGAATTAAGACTTCAAAACTCATTCAATATTTTGCCCCCCAGTGTCTGGCATGTAGTAAGAACTCATTAAATGTTAGTTGAATTGACTGAATTAGTGAATTAATGAATATATATATATATATAAGCCTGGGTTTCCTAATCTGTAAAATGAGAGAGTTGGATTACATGATTACTAAATTCTCTTTTAGACTGAAATTTTTAACTGTATTATATACACATTCTGGGTTTGGCATTAGCACTGAATTCCAGAGATAGCCCAACCTTAAAGACTTCATTAGAAGGAAAGTTGTGCCATGTACCTAGGATAAAGTTACTGAGCGTGCTAGGGGAAACCAAGGAATAAAACTGATAGTTCCAAGAAACATGTTCAACCAGGCATTCAGGTTGTGAATGTCATCCATTGTTGCTTTCAGCAAACCAGGGATCCAGAAAATAGGTAAGTGCTAATGACCTCAAGGAAAAAGCAGCCTATCTATTTTCATACGCACACCTAGAAGAAATTACACCTTCCTGACAACTTGATTTAGATGAAATGTCATGAGAAAAAGAATGTGCTCAATTTTTCATCAGGGAGAAGAAAAAAAAAAAAAATCCAGTAGGAAACTCTGGCAGGTTTTGGGGGTGAGTTTTGCTTGATATTGAACTGATGATACCTTATGTATAATAAGAGCCCTTTGATTTTTATTTGGATAAAAATTACTTTCTTCTGAGGTTCAATCATTTATAGTCATTGTCTATATCTGAAATGTGATCTCTGCAGAGCAAGAACTTGGAAAATAGTTTTTGAATGGCATAGTTTAATTTAACCCCCATGACTATGACTTTGTATGGTAGATATGCCAATCTTAGGTATTTTTACTTTACAGAACAATATATATATATAGTTTCTAAAAGATTAAAAATTGTTCAAGTACGTAAATTGTTCATGGCTACGTAAATTGTAAGTTAAGAGCTTGAACCCACTGACCATTAGCCCAGGGTCAGTGCATAAACCAGCATACCACACTATCTTCTAGAGCTATCAAAGTTGAATTGAGACCAGTATTGATTTACTCGATTCATATTTATTGAGTACATATTCAAACCAAAATCAAACCAGTTTCCATTGAGTTAATTCTGACTTATTCTCAGTGTGACTGAGTAGAACAGTTCCTTAGGATTTCCAAGGTTGCAGTCTTCATGGGAGAGTCCTGGTGTGGGACTGTGGGTTAATGCTCTGGACTGCAAAATCGGTTTGAACCACAAGGTCAGCAGTTCAAGCTCAACAGCTGCTCCTCAGAAACCCCCTACAAGGTTGCAGCCAACTCGACAGCACACAACAACAACAATGGTCTTCATGAAAGCAAACATCCTCTTTTCTTTAACCACAGAGTAGCTGCTGGATTCATAACCCACTGTGTCACCAGGGTTCCTTTATTGAGCATGTTGTTGTTGTTGTTAAGTGCTGTCAAGTCACTTCCTACTCAGAGCGACCCTGTAAAGGGTTTACAAGGAGTGACTGGTGAGTTTAAGTGCCTACCTTGCAGCTCACACTGACCTTTCGGTCCTACAGCACCACACCAGGGCTCCTTGAGCATGTACTAGTTGCTAAACATATGATAAACAAGCAAATATTACTGATTCCCTTAGGAAAAATTGTTAAAGAAGTTAGAATAGAAAAAGACAAAGAAACAATTCTCATCTTCTACCAAAGCTACACACTGACAATTGTTGTTATTGTTAAGTGCTGTCAAGGTGACTCCAACACTAATCTAACCTGTGTAGGGTTTCCAAAGCTGTAAATCTTTGTAGGAGTAGAAAACCTCATCCTTCTTCCACAGAGTGACTGGTGGGCTCGAACCACCAACCTTGTGGTTAGAAGTCCAGTGCTTATCCTACAGAGTCACTTTGACAATTGATGTTGTTACTGTTAAATACTGTCAAATCAGTTCTAACTCACAGAGATCATGTGTAGGGGTTCCACGGAGCAGTAGGTGGGTTTGAACTGCCCACCTTGTGGTTTTCAGTCCAGTGCTGATCCTACAGCACCACACCAGGAGTCCATCTGACAATTAGATAATCCAATTTAAATCTTTAAAGAAGCAAACAAAACCCTTCTTTCTCCTCAAAGGAACAAACTTTAAAATGGAAAAAACTTAGTCTTCGTAACAAGGCATGTTTCTGAGTAAACCTGTTGTCTGCCCTTGTTGGCTGACTCCTGGTGTGGCACTATAGGATGATAAGCACGGGACTACTAACCACAGTGTTGGCAGTTCAAACCTACCAGCTGTTCCTCGGAAACCCTGTATAGGGTCGCTATGAGTCAGAACCAACTCAACGGCACTTAATAATGGCAATACCCTTTACTGGCTAAAGGATGTTTCAAAAATCAAGAGGTTTATCTTTGTAAATATCAGTTTCATCATTTGCAAAATTGGGATACAATTTGCATTTTAAGCAATCATGAGAATTAAACAATCCTTAGTACAAGAAAACCTCTGAAGTCCTGTCAAATAACAGGAGCTCAATAAATTTTATTATCTTTCCCTTTATTACTATCTGGACTCTTGGTGTGATGCTGTTGTATCATCACAGGACTCCAAACCATAAGGTTAGTAGTTCAAACCCACCAGTTGCTTCTCAGAAACTCTATACAGGGTCACTGTGAGTTGTAACTGACTCCATGGCAGTTAACAACACCATCACTATTCTGAAGCACCCTGGTTTTCTTCACAGACATGGAGTCCTATGAAAATTACACAAAGTAGAAATAGAAAAAAGAAACAGAATGGTTAAATTACTAAATATGATTCTAAATGTCAACAAGGATACTGGATGGCACTACTGTCTAGTGGCTTCTAAGAGAATTATGCAGAGCCTCAGCAAGGGCCCAGCCATGATATCACATCTAAGGCTTTAGGGATGGCTCTCCAAGACCAGAAAGTGGAGTGGACAATCTCTTTGAGTCTTTGAGTCTGAGTTTCTATACATCGTGTTAAAGTTTTTGACAAGGATATGAGTATTAACAATAATTATGGTGTATCTATGATTTGTTCCCAGCCTGCCTCTTCCTTCTGTACCACTACTAACCCCTCCTTAAACATCCTATACTCAATCCCAGATAAACTACTTAATTTTCCTTCAATGTTCTACATATCCATAAATTGGATTATGTTGCTCCTCCTCAAAGTATGACGTTTTTCTTTGCTGCTTCAAATCCTATCCACCAAACAAGACTGAGACCCAACCTACTTTTCCATCACCTCTTTAAAGTTTTGAAGAACAAAGATAACAGTTTGTTGACTAAGAAACTTCTGATCCAAGCCATGGTATTTTCAATAACCTCATATGCATGTGAAAGTTGCATAAGAAAGCTCATAGGAGAATCAATGCATTTGACTTATGGTGTTGGACAAGAATATTATAAGCATCATGGACTTCCAGAAGAACAAACAAATCTGTCTTAGAAGAAGTACAGCCAGAATGTTTCTTGGAAGCCATGATGTTGTTGTCAAATACCATGGAGTCGGTTCCAACTCATAGTGGCCGTGCACAGGGTTTCCAAGGCTGTGAATGTTTACAGGAGTAGAAAGCCTCATCTTTCTCCTGTGATAGATAGCCAGGATAGTGAGACTTTATCTCTCATATTTTGGACTGAAGTGGATGGTCAGTGAAAATGATGAAGACCCCCAACAAGATGGAAAGACACGGTGGCAACAGTCTAGACTCAACCATAACAATTGTGAGGATGGTGCAGTATGGGCCAGTGTTTTGTTCTGTTGTGCATAGGGTCGCTATGAGTCAGAACTGACTCAACAGCACCTAACAACTCATGAAATACCTCCTATCATGCTTCCAGCTGAAATTAAACTTTTCCTCCTCTGGTCTCTCATTGCACTTTATATATACCTCTTGAGGCACTCTCATTTTCTATCATGTATTAATCTTATTTCTGTTTGTGTTTTATCTTCTGTTTTAGATCAGAACTTCCCTGAAGGTGGTAACCACATTGAATTGTTTTTCTGTTCTGATAGAACTAAGCACAGTGACTAACACATAAGGAAGACTAAATGAATGTTCGGGAAATGAATAGAAATGATGACAGCAATAGTGATGATGATTATGATAAAGAGCAACTAACATTTACTACACGGTTACTACATGTCAGGCACCATATGTGAGCTCTTCACATGGTTTGTCTTATTAATGACACTCAATAAACATATGCAGTAGCAACAGTTGTTATTCTCATTTAATATATTACAAAACTTAGGTTTAAATACCCTGAGTTACCTAGCCACAGTCAAATAACTGGGACAAGTAAGGATTTTAACAAAATTATTTTTTTTTTCATAGATAGTACTAAGGACTATAACAAAGAATTGTCTAGTTTAACGCCTCTGTTGTCCTTGTCTGTTATTGAGCACCATGGTGGAGCCAGTTCCGACTCATAGCAACTCTGTATAGGGTTTCAGAGTAGCAGCTCGTGAGTTTGAACCACCAACTTTGCGATTCAAACAGACCTTGCGGTCAAGTGCTTATCCTACAGTGCCACTCCAGGACTACCAAGGTTGATTTGTCCTTACACTCCCATAATTTTCAGAGTACGTTTCAATAATTTTAGAATTATGTAATCTCTGAAGAAAACTTTGCAGACTCCTTTCTTTGCTTTCGTCTTAGTCTTCACTTTTGTTTGTTGTTTATTTTTCCAATAAGAGGTTTTTACCAACCACTTAAGAAAGAACAACTGTGGTTGCTTCTGACCAGAGCAGAGTTGAGAGGTACCGCCTGCTGAGCAGATATATACCTTTGATGCCTACAGAGTCCTGACTGAGTGAAGTGCTTTCAACTTATCTTTAAATGGAGAGGCTCCTACAGGATGCTATTTAAAGCTCCACAGATATTCACAAGAGTGGATAGCATGGGACAGCACCATATACATTAAGGATGGCTAGAGAGATGTTGCTCCCTCACCCCACTGGTCAAGTTAATGCAAAAAGTCTTTTTGAACACTGCAGGTGCCCAAAACAAGTGGGTATATTTTCACCAGGGAGCAGTCTAATAAGGAAACACATGAATGCATATAGTTAAGAACCAAAATGTGTGATTCAATAACTTTCAGACAGAATAATCAGGGAATGAAGAGGAAATATAAATTAGCCAGGGTGATTTGGCTAGAGGATGTTGTTGTTAAGTGCTGTCGAGTCAGTTCTGACTCATAGCAACCAACCCTGGATATGGTTTCTGAGGCTGTAAATCTTTACGGGAGCATAAAGCCTCATGTCCCCTGAGGAACCGTTGGTGGTTTCGAACTGTTGACTTTGAGGCTAGCAGCCCGACTTGTAACCACTATGCTACCAGATTCCAGAATCTCTTTGAGCTTTCTACAATTCAGCTTCTCCATCAGAAATATAGTCCTTGAAATTCAAAAGTAAGTCAGTGGAAGCAGTGCAATTTGGTGTTAGTTAAAAAGGAGCACTGGTAGCATAGTGGATTACGAGCTGGGCTGCTAACTGCAAGTCCAACAGTTTGAATCTACCAGTTACTCCACAGAAGAAAGATGAGACTTTCTGCCTTTAAAGATTTATAGCCTTAGAAACCCTGTACAGGTCGGTATGAGTCGGAACCGACTCCACACAACCACCACCAAAATAGTATGGGCTACGTTTCTAAAACATAGATGGGGATTAGAGATATCAGTCATTCCTTGACTTCCTATGACTTTTTTTGCTCAGCTGAATCCCAGATCTCATTTCCACTGGGTTTGCATTCTGGCCCAGGGTATAATGTTGTCAATGTCATGGATTTCCTCAGTCATTTCCCCATATACTCTCCATATAGGTACACAACACGTGCTTTATCCATTGCTGGTGTTCAAGATATATTTATGGAGAATGTGTTCTGGTACAGAGCTGTAAGATAAGCACTGGACTACTAATCATAAGATCAGTGGTTCAAACCTACCAGTCACTCCTAAGAAACCTGACTCAACAGCATTTAACAACAGAAACAGTAGTTTCCTGTAGTCCCAGGATAATGCAAACAGTTAACATGTTTGGCTACTAAGTTGAAGGTTCAAATTCACTCAGAGGTGCCTCAAAAGAAAGTTCTGGCAATCTATTTCCATAAATTGTTGTTGTTGTTAAGTGCCGTCGAGTCGGTTCCGACCCATAGCGACCCTGTACAGGGTTTCCGAGGGTGTAAATCTTTACGGGAGTAGAAAGCCTCATCTTTCTCCCGCAGAGCGGCTGGTAGTTTAGAACTGCTGACCTTAAGGTTCGCAGGCCGATTCGTAACCACTACGCTACCAGAGCTTGAAAACCCTATAAAGCACAGTTCTATCCTGACACACATGGGATTGCTATGACTCAAAATCCACTTGCCAAAAACTGGTTTTGTTTGTTTTGGTATTTACTTCCTCAGACTTCTGTAACAAGATGGATGGCTTAAAAACACAGATTATGGACTCTCTCACAGTTGTGGAGGCTAGCAGTCCTAGTTCAGGATGTCAGCAGAGCCATTTTCTCTCTGATATCTCTAGGTAAAGATCATATATTGTTTCTAGAAGTTTCTGTTAAACCCAACCACAACTTGACTTGCAGCTGTAGTGTAACTTGGGTTGTCACATGGCTGTCTTCCCTCTGGCTGGCTCTCTGTGTCTTTTCTTCCTTTTTAAAAAGACACAACTCAGATGGAATTAATAGCCAATCTACTTGGTGTGGTGCTATAAGATCAGCACTGGACTGCAAACCACAAGGTTGGCAGTTCAAACCCACCAGTCATTCCTGGAAAACCCCATACAGGACCACTATGAGTCAGAACCAACTCAACAACACTTAACAACAATAACAACTACCTTGGCATGTTCAAAGACCCTGTATCTAAACTATAACATTTACAGGTACTGGGGTTAGGATTTCAACTATTTTGGGTGGGGAACAATTTAATTTATGCAGAGAATGATTTGGCAAAGACATAGAGTCTGTATCTTTGGCACATAGTACATGATCAATAAATGCTAATTGACATGGAATGAGAAGTGTGTGACCAAAGAAAGATCCTTTGAAGTTCATTGAGCTCAACTGCTTGATTTCAGATAACTATTATGGCTTGGCAAGAGGTATCCATTTCCAAATTTGAAACATAAATCCCACTTAATTGGTGACATGAACTGAATGCCACAGCTGCTATTTCTTGCAGTGGCCAAGGGCCTTGGGGGAAATGGCAACAGTGAATTCAAAATAAGTCAAACAGACAGGGTGCTGGACATAGACAGGCTGTCCAAATCTCTCCCCAGTTTGCTTACTGTTGCTCCTTCTGTACTGATAGCTAGAAATACAGAGACACCTAGCTCCTGTCCTTTAAATTTTCTCCAGATGGATCCTGTTGTTGTTATTAAGTACTGTCAAATCGGTTCTGACCCATAGTAACCCTTTATAGGGTTTCTGAGGAGTGACTGGTGAGCTTGAACTGCCAATCTTGGAGTTCAAACTGACTATACATTAATCCACAGTGCCATACCAGGACTCCAGAAGGACCCTAGGTACTCAGAAGAACTAGATGGTGCCCAATTATCACTACCAACTATTCTTAAAGGGATCACATTAGAATGTCCTGGAGAGAGTAGGTGGCATGTGGATCAAAACTAAATGCATGTAAATGGAATCACAATTTTTTAAAAAATGTTTTTTTTAATTCCAAATTCTATATTTAGTCCACAAAACTACAATGCTATAACTTCTCTTTGCATATTTACACCTTTTTGGAGAATAGGAAGATGAAAGAGAAGAAGGACCCTAGGAGTCGAGTAAACTCTCATCTTCCTATTCTCCAAAGAGGTGCAAATATGCAAAGAGAAGTTATAGATTTGTAGTTTTGTGGACTAAATATAGAATTTGGAATTTAAAAAAAGAAGAAGGTTAAACCTGTGATTGCATTTGCATGCATTTAGTTTTGATCCACATTTTTGCCTACTCTTTCCAGGACACTCTAATGTGATCCCAAGAACCCACACTAAAGAGGGGTGGGGGGGATTCTTTGTTGATTGTTGGGATGTTGGGGGTGGGTGAGGGGAGGGAGGGGAAGGTGGAGCACAGGGCAGAGATTAGACACAGGATAATTTGGGTGATGGGGAGGGTGCAATATACAATTAGGGAGAGGGGAATGGAAGAACAAAGCAGATGGGAGAACAATTAGACAGGTCGCAATGGGCTAAGTGGGACAGAGGTAAATAATGATATATGCACAACCTGGGAACAACAGGGTTCTGGGATACAGAGATTGAGCCATGGTTGGAATGGGGCAAAGGGGGGAATAATGTTAAGATGCTTGGCTGTCTTTTGAATCTTGGTTTTCCTTGAATTATATTTTAAAATAGACACTGGAGGGGAAAAGAAAGGAATAGCGAAAAGCATCACCATAGAAAGCTTGTAAGTCCGTCTTCTGCCTATAACTGATTGGAATACCTAAAATGGGGCTACAAC